>NC_136494.1:36911331-36976331 GCF_053919585.1 Euprymna scolopes | reverse complement strand
TGTTTAGGGTTGAGAAACTCAGTTTACAGCCTTCCTATAATATTTTGATTTCAGAAATTCCCCTCTGCACCAAAATACCGTAGGTTTGCAACAACAGATGCCACATACACATTTATTATGCCTACACTATTAGCCACTATTTTATGTAACTTTATAACGATATTATATGCACATTTAGGCGTAATAATAAAATCTTATGTTAGTTCTAAGGAGCGCCACGATCACAATCTGACCATCTTTAGAGAAAGTAGTTTCTATTTTTCTCTCTATCTGTTCTATGCTTCTACCGCACCCACTAGACACCGGCACTATTTCTACATATTTCTACTCTGCTGAATTATAATCGCTCTTAACTGTTCATTATTGCACACATACATATTTTACATGTCCATTTGTTCATTATTGCACACATACATATTTTACATGTCCATTTGTCCCTTTACAAATATTTTGCTCTATATTTATTATTTCTTTATATTCGCTAAATTAACTGTGGATTTCTGAATAATTCCGATATTAAATTAAATCATTGATAATGCTATTATATTTATTCATCCACGGACATCCGAGACAATACACAGCTTCGTGGAGCTGCTTTTTTTTTATATTCACTTCCGTCTCCGTTATTTATTTATGTATTTATTTATTTAGTTAGAACGTAAAATACAACAATTGTTTTTTTTTTCCTTTTCCTTTATTTCTTAATTATAATATTTCGTTTACTACGTTACCTTACAGACCACTTTCATTCCGGTATAAACGACAAGGCATGTTAGCACGAACTTACAAGTTTCACCGACCAGCGAGCGAAATACCAATAAAGCAAATATACGCAAAAATACACACACACACACACACACACACAAACACACACAAACACACACACACATATAACGAGGGATATATATATATATATATATATATATATATATATATATATAGAGAGAGAGAGAGAGAGAGAGAGAGAGAGAGAATGGGGAGGAGGGACAGATAGACATAGAGTAATACAGAGAGTGGGGGAGAGAGAGAGATCAGCCGCGTTACACTTTTATTTGGGTCACTTATTTATTCACACGTTATAAGGGTGAATTCGAATCCCAGAAAAGTGACAGTTTTACCGTTGCCAATTCGATAAAAGCCTTTACTTTTTCTTTGCCTTCTTTTCCACTTACCTTCCCGCGTTCGAGTCTTGGCACTGCCAGTAACTTTTTATTTTCTTGTTTGCTGGACACCGGACTAGATGCTATTTGGACTTTTCCATAGGGAGTTTCTGAATTTGTTAACTTTATTTTTGCACATGTATTATAATATTAAATGTTTTGCTTCGATTTATAAACCCACGTAGGTCACAAACTAAAATACAATTGTAGTTTGCTTTTATGTGTTTATGAAAGATACCTGAGTGTAATTTAGATACATTTAATTATGTTTAAACGCAAATACGTCATAGACCTAATTAATTTGCTGTGAAATATATTTCTATAAAAAACATAAACTGACAAACCACTCCCCTACTCACAAAAGGGGATGTTTATTACGAAACCCGTTCTTAACATAAAGAGTTGGTGGTGTCTATTTTGAAAGCCGTTCTAAACGTGAGGAAGTTGCTGGTTGGGCAGCAGCAGCATCATCATCAGCAGCATCAACAACAACAGTTAAACAACTATTAGTAATTAGTAGAGGGGCATACTAACACCAGGCAACACCGGCTAACGGGTCCTGCTAGTAAAATATAAAGTAGAAAATCGAAATAAAGCTGATAAAGTATTTTTAGCTTATGTGGGATTTTATTGTGGCAAAATACAAAAAAATATTTTGTGTCAAATCAATGTGCTGTGATACATCAGCAGCAGCAGCAGTAGCAGAAACAGCGATTAACACCCGTTTTATATGTTGATATTTGTATTATCGGGAATCTTTGGACTACTATTCTTATCCTGAGTGTCATTTGCACAACGTTTCGGTCGATGCAACTTCCAACCTTCTTCGGGTGTATCTTGTCAAAATCAGGAATGTTTCTGTCGAACTTGTGAATCTGGGCGGAATTTCAAACAGAACCCTGTATTTACTTCATGGCGGTAGCATGTTCTTGTTTCGTCAGCTATGACTGGATAGTAATTCACAATTGTATTTTTCGGTCGCCTACACTGAAAATTGAACCTTCAACATTTAGTTTACAATCGATTTTTCCAAGTATTCTAACCAGTGTGCCACGGGTCTTTGTGTTAACCTTGGGTAAAATTTACCGAAATATTGTGAAAGTGACACTCAAGATGAGAACAGTAGTCTGAAGATTCCAAATAATACGAATAAACCTCTCCTCATCTCAAAAAATCAGAAATGTAGTGTTGGCATCTGTTGATCGGCTTTTAGAAATTTCATACTAACCCACCTCTTGCCAGGTCTTTATTTGTCCCTCTTTTTTTAAGTTCACCCACATGCTTCCTCCCATGTTTTCCTGGAATTACCCCTGACAACTGACTCTGCTTACTAAATAACTAAAAAAACTTTCATTCATTCTTTCAACGTAACCATGCAATCAAAATGTCTTGTTCTATACACGTCTCCGTGTACTCTCCAAATTTTTATCTCCCTTTGAGATCATCACGTCTAAGCATGTCTGACTCATATTACACATACATAATACCGTTTTCATATAATTTCTCTCTCCATAAAGAGCAATTTTTTCTAAAAAAAATCACACACACATTATAAAACGTGTTGTTTAGAGGCAGCAAACTTTAAATTAATTAAATCACAGAAATATATTTTTATCATACAAATATGTAGTTTATTCCAAAAATTAATTTTTTAAACACAATTTAGGGCATAAAGACCTGCAACTCACACATCCAGCTTTCATAAACTCTACTTATTAAATTAGGATTTCGGCAATAACTCATTCCAAGTGTCTGGTTTATCATCGTAGACATGGGACTTTGCAAATCGAGATATTTATGCAAAATTTTTCCATAAAGCTGAAAGGTACAAGTTTAATTATTGAGCACGATAACGAATTGATACATTTGCAGCATAATCATCAACACTACGTTATAAAGCGACAACCTTTTGTGTACGCACTAAATAACGTCTTACAGGATGGGTAACCGTTTAGAGTGAACATAGTGTGGGGTATGTGGTTAAAAAAGAAGAAAAAAAAACGTACCGGGCGTATCTGCATCGCTCTTTGAGAAAGAAGAAGGAAAGGATGGCAAGCGTATTTGTATACGTGAAGGGCATCTTGGGAAGGCAGAGCATGATGGGAGAAGCAATTTTTTTTTCTTGTCTCTTCCTTTTTTTTTTTTTTAGATAGGAGGATATAAAAACTGGGAAAAATTCCCGGGTGGGGGGCAGAGAGAAAAGAGTCGTGAACATCTTCTCTTGAAAAGAATTTCGTATTGCTGACGTTCGGATTGTGCAGTGTGACATTGGTGGCGAGAGGCCAGGTGTGGTCGATTGGAAAAGAAGAGGGCAGAAACGTGCTGTTGTCGAGAGAGTGACTCACTCCTTCCCGAACCCCAGAACCGAATCCTGATTATAACACTAGAAGCTATTTCGGCGAGTCAAGTAGGTTAACATGGCTGATTGGAGACTCTCTACTCAGATGTTGAGACCCTTCACTGGGGGGAGGGTGACATAATTAAATGGCTGGAAAAATTAAAGATGGTGGCAAGGTTGCAAAAAATCGAAGACGTGGTCACTCTGCTTAGGGGGAAGCCCTCACTATTTACCAGCAGATGCGCGATGAAGATAAGAGAGACCTTGCCTCAGTGGAGCAAAGACTAAAATTGGCTTTCACCGAGAGTCCATTCGAAACACTCGGCAAGCTTGCAAGTTTGAGGTGGATCGGCGAGTCTGTTGACGTATTTGCTGTGGAGATCAAAAGACTGGCAGGATTGGCTAGTTACGTGGGGAGGAGTCTGGAGATGATGGTAAAGCTATATCTAGTGAATGGCTTCCCAGAAGAAATCTCCGTGAACATGCAGAGAATCACTGAGATCAATATTATGGAAGTGGACAATCTCTTGGTCCACGCCAGAGTCCTAATCAAGAATGTCAAGGGCCCAATCGTGGCTGCAGCTGTGAGTGGAAATAAGTGCATGAGGCCCCACTTGAATGACGAGAGACAGGCAGCGAGGCGACAGGAGGGGAGACCTGCCATCAAGTGCTTCCGGTGCCAGGGTCCTCACCTGCTCAAGGACTGCAAAGAGCCAAGACCGAGGTCATCTGCTACCGATGTGGACGAGTGGGGTATATTAGCTGCCATTGCGTTGCTGCACAGGACCAGGGAAATGAGTGAAGGGGAGCCAATGCACCAGTGGTTCCCCCTTCTATGTGGAAATGGCACACAACAAAACTTTGCCTCAGTTACCGGTATGAGTCAATAGGAAGATAGCCATGGCCCTTGTTGACTCAGGCTGCACCATGACGTTGGTAACGAAGAATGTTGCTAGATCATGGAGCGGAGCCAGGAGTATTAAGACCATGGATGGCAGGGAGGTAAAATGCCTAGGAGAGACAACAGCAGAAGTACTGGTGCAAGGTGTGCCTATTGGACTATGAGCCCTGGTGTTGGATCGTCTGGTTGGTGATGTTGATGTGGTTTTAGGATTAAGTGCGATCAACCAACTGGGGTCCGGTACAAGGGGAAGTTGTAGTGCCTGACGAGGTTAGGCTTTGGGCTGAGCTCAGCCCCCAAAATTATGACTGCTGTGCTGAAGACGGTGCTGAGTAAAGACTGTACAGTGGGCAAGGCGACTAGTTCGTACATTGACGGCATTCTCGTGGAGGAAGCAGAGGTGACAGCAGAGAAAGTGAGAAGTCATGTCGCAAGGTATGGGTTGACTGCAAAACTGGTGGAGTCCCTGGATGGAGGAGCGGCGTTGGGGTTGAAACTATCCTGAGATGGCAAAGGAAGCCTTGTCTTTAGACGAGGGAATGCAATACCCGAAATCAGAACCAATATGACAAAACGAGAACTCTTCTTGGTCTGTGGGAGACTGGTGGGACACTATCCAATCGCCGGCTGGCTCAGGATTGCGTGCACCTTTATTAAATAACAAACAGGCACTGATGGCTGGGAGGGCTGTGTGACGAAGGAGGTCACGAACATGCTACAAGAAATCATCGTGAGAGTGACAAAAGAAGACCCAGTAAAGGGGGAATGGTACATCAGCGGCGGAGACGCGGGGGTGATTTGGTGTGATGCCAGAAGTCTGGCATTGGGCGTCGTATTAGAGATGGGAGGCATAACTGTGGAAAATGCGGCATGGTTAAGGAAGAAAAACGACTATTCCCATATCAACGTAGCCGAACTGGAGGCCACTATGAAAGGGGTCAATCTGGCCCTGAAGTGGGGATTGAAAACGATTGAAATCAAATCCGATTCGGCAACGGTAGTTTCATGGATCAGGTCAGCAGTGACTGGCGATAAGAGAGTTAGGACCAGAGATGCTGCAGAAATGCTATCAAGCGCAAGCTTGGAGCACTTGCAGATTTGATAGCGGAATTCCAGTTGAAGGGATCTGTAGTGCTGATCCCATCAGAAAAGAACAAGGCGGATTCGATGACATGGGTAAAGAAGGCCTGGCTGTAAGAGAGAAAGGAGGTTTCCTCAGTATGCTGTGCAGGGGAGGAAGTTAAAAATTTACATGAAATGCACCACTTTGGTCGAGAATGGACGTAATTCTTGGCAAGAAAGGTTTACCCGGAAACCACCGAGAAGGAGGTCAAGGAGGTAGTGGATCACTGTCAGGAGTGCCAATCGATAGACCCCGGACCATCCAGACACGAAGCAGGAGAGTTACACATTACAGAGGACTGGAAGCGATTCGCCATTGATGTGACCCATTATCGCCATAAGCTATATCTGTTAATGATCGAGTGTGGACCGGGGAAGTTTGCCATATGGAGAGAGATCAGAGCAGAAGCTGCATTGGCGATCAGAGGAGTCATCGAAGAAATATTTTTGGAAAGAGGGCCGGTTGAGGAACTGTTAATGGACAATGGCCTCGCTTTCCGATCAGAAGCCTTTAAAAAGGTGTGTGATAGGTGGGGAATAAGGCAATTTTTTAGGGCAGCGTATCAACCGAGTGGCAATGGGATAGTGGAGAGGAATCATTACACTATCAAGGCTGCTGCGGAAAAAAGCAACATTTCACCTATGGAGGGATGTTTTGGTACAGCATCTCACCAAAAACCGGACAAGATGAGACAACTGTGCCAAACGGAATACGGGATTACTTTTCAGTTGAAGGAGACTACACTTGCTACCTCCGAGGTAGAGATGAATCAAAACCGAATTTAATTATCGCTAAAAGAAACAACAAATATAGACATAACATTAAAGCGATGAAAATAGCATATAATTTCATCTGGGGTTTAGTAGCATAGTGGTATACGCATCCAGTCATAGACTATTTCATCCTGGATTCGAACCTTGTATAGTCAGCTATGCTGATGAACCGTAGATATGGAAAAACATGTGACCGTGAATAACTATATATTAGTAATGCAAGTACATAAATAAAAACATCGAATATATATGTATATTAAGTAAAGTGAAAAATCAAATTTTAATTAAATTAAAAATCAGTTTCATAAGAAGGAACAACAACAAAGTCAATTATCTGTACGATCGTTTTGGAAATCCGTGCTTTTTATTTGTGGTATACATGAAGTTATGTAGAACAATTATATATAGTTTTTTTGGTAAGCACGGTCTCCTCATCAGCAAATTTAGGAGGATTTTTATTGAATTTAAAAGACACCATAAATAAACCTAGCATTAAAAGTAAGGCAGATGAATCTTTTAGTTTTTCTTTTTTTGAAATCAGGAACTGTGTTTAAAGTAGTCATTTAGATGTTTGCTATAGCTTTTTATCTTATTGAAATTTTTTTAAAATTTTTAAATTGAAAATAACTTTACTTAATATAGAATTAGCTCTAGGACATTTAACTATCGAGCTTATTATATATCTAAATTACAACGAGCATTTCCTGTATTTTAATTAAACTAGTAATTTCACTGTTACATTAAAATACACTTAGCTCTTTAGACTATTATTCTAATCTCCTTTTAATTATATATATATATATATATATATATATATATATATATATATATATATATATATATATATATAAGAACAAGTAGTTAATAAACCACGCTAAAAACACTTTGAAAAAAGTTAAAAACATATTTAATTTTAAAAAGGAACCACAAAATAAGTGGAGAGTCCTTAATCCGTGAAGTTTCCCAAAATCAGCCCAGGCCTTGACAGTCGTTTTAAATTCTTTTTTTCGACGCACATCTTATCTTTCTTTTAATAATATTATTTAAACTCATTCTCTTTACCTTGCCCTGTATTTCTGAATTATTCCACAGTTTTCTGCCTTTTGGATTACTTTAAACCATCTTCTAATTACGTGATTCCCTTGGATTTTACTTGTGGAAATGGAAACTTAACCAACTTTTTTGTGATTTTGATTTTTGGATTTTACCCTTATTGGATATTTTATCTTTCACCAGATTATCCATTCACGTGAAATCACCTTTTTCTTCACCATATTCCCTCTGCTTCACTATTTGTTACCAGGTAAGATCTATAACTTACTTGTAGTTTCATCAAATACTTTTGCAAGCAAAATCCGATCCCGCATTTTGCTAAATCCTACCCTCTGATTAAGGACTATCCACTTATTTTGTGCTTCCTTTTTAAAATTAAATACGTTTTTAACTCTTTTTCAAAGTGTTTTTTAACATGTTTTATTAACTACTTTTTATTATAAGCTCTATTTCCTATTTGGTTTTATCAAGCCTTTACATCTGGTTGAGATTACTTTATAAATATTAAATCTTCAATATTTATAATATACTTTAGTTTTGCCATCTTGGATTATTTTGGTAAACTTAACTGTAATTCTTATATATATATATATATATATATATATATATATATATATATATATATATATATATATATATATATATATATATATATATATATATATATATATATATAAGTGAACATATCTTGTGTCTGTTTTTGTTTTCTTTTACTTCAGTTGTGTGTCTGTCTGCTGGTCTGTGTATATTTCCCTACGCAATAACTCTGTCAATTTTTAGTCTACAGATTCGAAATCTGATATACAGGGTACTGAGATTTGGGAAAATAGATGTGATCGGGTTTCGGCCAGAAATTTGGTTGTTAAGAGGTCAAAGTTCAACGATTTTACCTTTGAGAACTCTGCCAAACTCCTCCGCCAATTTTGGGTCTAAACACTTGAAATTTTAGATATAGGTTCCTTGGACATGGATCTAACTTAATAACTTGATTTGAGTCCAAAAACAATACATTTTAAGGGGTCATAATAGGGGTCACAGTTTAAAATATGACCGCTTTTTTTTTTTGCTTAACATATACCTCCAAATACCCGGGCAACGCCGGGCACCCATGCTAGTATATATATATATTTGTAAACGTTCAAAATATTGGGCAACTTTTCATTTCAAATTTAAACTACTCTTCGTACATCACAGGAATAAATAAATCAAAACTGAATTTAATCATTGCTAATAAAAACAACACACACACACACACACACACACACATATATATTTTTTTTCATTGAGTAAAACGATTCATAATTGCGAACTAAAACTCAGTTTCAAAAGGAAAAACAGACAAAATCAACTCGATTGTACGATCGTTTCGGAAACGATATTTATTTTATTGAAATTGGCAATAAGTATTGACAATAATCTGACAGAAGTTTTGTCCTTTAAAGCATAGTCTTCTCATCAGCAAAAATTGGGGGTGGGGAGTTAAAGACACCAAAATAAAACTAGCATTTTAGTCGTGAGTAAGGCAGATAATTCCTAGAAATATTTAAAAACAAACTAAAGGAAAATTAAGTTATTAATTTTATGTTGATAAACAAAATAAAAAATAATAGAAACTAGAAAAATTAGGAATAAGGTTAAAAGAAAAAAAAATTATTTTTATATAAAAACAATATCTATACCTCATTTATCTCCGTTATAAACTTTGTTTTAAGCTCAGTCAGTCTTTCTTTTGGCATGCTGTTATATTTTGTCTCCGAATTGAAATAATTACTTAGAGTTTATATTACTTTAAAACGTTGTTCTAATGTACGGTTAAACAGTCTTTATCGCTGGAAGGCTAAGTTAAAATTTTACAATTATATAAACTTAACAAGGGAGACAACTGCAAATTTTTGAAAAATTAAATAGAAATGAAAAAATATTTTTATTGATCTCTGCTCTTTAGAATCCAGGTCTAATTCTCTCTAAAAAAATATAATCTATATATCTATAAAAGTGAAAGTGTGTGTGTGTGTGTGTGTGTGTGTGTGTGTGTGTGTGTGTGTGTGTGCATTTCCCTACGAACTAACTCTGTCAATTTTCAGTCTACAGACTCGAAATTTGATACACAGGGTACTGAGATTTGGGAAAGTCTTTGTAATCCGTGTTCGGCCAGAAATTTCCCTGTTAAGGGGTCAAAGTTCAAACGATTTGACCTTTGAGAACTCTACCAAACTCCTCCGCCAATTTTGGGTATAAACACTTGAAATTTTAGATATAGCTCCTTGGACTTAGATCTAACTTAATAACTTGATTTGAGCCCAAAACAATAAATGCTAAGGGGTCATAATAGGGGTCAAAGTTATAAAAAATTTGACCTCTGTGGTCTGTACTAAATTACTGAAAAGTTTTGGTATTCAGAGATAGGGCAACCTTTTTGATCGGTTTGGGTCGAAAATGTGAGTTACCAATATATAAATGTATGTATGTATGTTTGCATGTTTGCCTAAAACTTTTGACAGAGGCGACAGAATTTCACAAGATCAGTATTGTTTTGAAGTTCAACCCTTCAGACGACAAATACCGAAAAATTGGCTAAAAACATTAATTTCTTCCCCCTCAACTGGACACTTTTCTACAGAGAGGCGTTGCTTTTTTCACCGATATTTTCGAAAGTCGTCCCCTCTTTTCGATTGTCTAGCCTTACTTTAAACCTACGTCACTTCCGGTTTGGTGGTGGGCGTAACAGCAAAGACGTCACGATTTTTTCCCGTTCTTTTCCTCCTTCGTAGTACGGGTTCGAGCCTGCCTTCCTACTATCACTTTTTTTCTCAACACACACTGGCAATGTCGGGCACCCATGCATGTATATATATATATATATATATATATATATATATATATATATATATATATATATGTATATATATCCATCCGTTAAGGATTAATAGGGAATTTTCTCTAGATGTTTGAAATAAAGCACTCATTTTAAGTCAATGGGCTATAAGTTTTTCCAATATTTTAACAGTCTTAATGCATAAACTATATTATATTTCTCTTAGTCTCTCTGTCTGTTTTTCTTGGAAGCTATTAAGCCGATCTGGCTAAAATTTCGTATGGACCTTTTATAAGATGCATCGATTTAAATATTATGATGTCTGTTCGATACACAGTTAGAGATTAATAGGGATTAATATTGAATGAACATAAAAGTGAGCACCGATTTTACGATATACATCTCTTAATTTGGCCTCAAACACTCATTCTAAGTCAATGAACCATAACATTTCTCTTTATTCAACGGGTTGAAAAGTGAATATTATATTTCTCTTAGTCTGCTTGACTGTCCGTTTCACTTTTTCTCGGAAATTACTGGTCCGATTGGCTGAAATTTTGTATGCACCTTTGTTATGACAAAGTGCAGCACCACAATACCACATTTACTCTAGAAGTTTTACTGGAAACTAGTAGTCAGATCGATACCACATATGAAAATAAGCAAGTGACTGAAAAGTATATACTTAAATACAAAACAAATGAAAATTAGTACCTGTTTTTCAGCAAGAGTTTTTTCCCCTTTTTTCTGTTACCTCAACCATTGAAGAATATTTTATTCTCCAAATCCAATTTTGGCAATAGTTGCCAATACTAGACATCAAAGTCTTTGCCTGTTCGAGCATTAAATATGGTAGATCTAATTTTTTCATTTCTCTTGTGCAATAATATCCAACAAGATTACATTCGAAAAGTTTTCAGGAATATTTTCTTCTTGCGAAATCCAAAATGATGAAGACGTGTTTGATAGGATTTACGCAATGTGCTTAACTTTGCCAAAAGAATCAATATCTTTTTAAACAGCATTCTCAAGTTTTTTTTGTTTTTTTTTCTCTTTTGAAATATCTTTTCATCCCTAGAAAAATATTTCTGCTTTGGTCCATGTGCTTTTTTTTATTTTAATAAATACTTCCATGGAATGTGCTCCAAAGAATTTACTTGGGCTGCCTGCCTTGCTCCATATGCACATATATAGAGAGCAGCCATTCTTAAGCCTTCCTCTAGCATTGATCTTTCGGCTTCATGTTTTTTCTTCATTTACCCCTTTAAAAAAATTCAAAGTGGCATAAAAACAAATCAAAACAAATGTAAAATTTTGAAGTTAATTTGTATTACAAAAAATAATGAACAGAAACACCAGAAGCATTTTCAATGGAAACACTGCTAATTCATTGAGCCAATCATTTTTTTCATGTGAAGAGCTGTTTTTGAAAAAGCTACTCTCATATTACCATCGGCATTCAGGCGGTTTTTCGCCTTTGTCTGTATTTATTTGCTTCCCCACAAGAGCAAATTAGGCATGAAACCTTATTTTAATGTGGAGAGGGGAAGAGGAATGGTGACCAGCTCCCGAGAGGTGGGAAATGGGAGCTGGATAGTGAGAGTCTCTTGGTATATAGGGTTGCCCCTACATGGACCAGAAACTCATTGCCACAAGGGCAATGGTCTTTGCTTGCAGTATCTGCCGGAACAGATATTACACTTTGTTGCCAAGCCCCGCGGCCTTTGTATTTATTGCTATTAAACGATTCACATAAGACGCTGAAGTGTCTCCATACCATCCACAACAACGAAGTCGAAGCCATATTGTACGTTTCTTAAACATAACACAACCTGAAAAGAAATAATTATTTTTAAATTATCAGGTAGTTCAATTTTACCCTCGATTATATAATTATTTAATACCCAGCGTCAGAAAAGCAGCCAGGTTTGTGTTAACAATCATATTGCTAAAAATTTACTTTATATTTATATGTGTGTGTGTATGTGTGTGTGTGTGCGTGTGTGTGTGTGTGTGTGTGTGTGTGTGTGATTTTTATTTCTCTCCCACTACAAGTACTTAGTCCCACTTTCTGACCCTAGTGTCTGAGAAGTCAGTGCCCCAGAGGAAGAGGAGCACTCTGACCTGCCACAAGTGCCTATGCAGTACCGTCGGTATTTCTCGATAAGAGTACCTCAGGTGATTAGCAATCAACGAACCCCTTAACCGATTCGCTTAGATCCTATCTTGATAAAGATACTCAATAGTCTATACAGAGCATCAATATACGAAAAGAATTTAAATGATGAAGAATAAAAAATTACTTTATTTATTTAATCATCAAATGCTTGAGCACAGGAAATATAATAAAAGTTTTTTTTTCCTTATTCCATGGAGTATCTACAATTTATAGTTTTCTTCTTTGAAAGAAATGAGTATGAAAATAAAAGAAAATACTAGTCAGCATATAAAAATGGAAAAAGTTGTGCTTATAAACAAAAAAGAAAGAAAAAAAACTGTCAAAGGTAAAACCCAGTCAGACTATTAAGATTATTACAAATCAGTAAAAACTGTAGCCACACTAATTCGTATAAATACGTTCTAGAATTTCTAGGACAGCGGAATTACAGAAAAGATATAAACTGCCATGACCTTGTGCTTCTTTCTCCATACGTAGATCATTATAATGTTTTTTATTCAGACAATTAACTTGATGTTTCGCTTCCTTCTAACCCATATTCTAATCATATACTACATAATCACATTGACACACCAGTTCTTGATAGACCACCGAAGGTAAGCAACGTTGAGACTAGTCTGTTCCAGATGCGTGACCATTTGAGAATACCAGGCGCTGTATGTAGGAAGATGTCGGTACTTTTCTCCAAGAGCTGCATAAACCTAACGTCGTCACATCCCCTGACTGGGACATAGATGCGACTGAGGATGCTCATGAATTTAATATTCCCTTGACACTTTCTCTTTCAGAGGAAGCCGGTTCAATTCACCTATGGTTAATGTCGCTAGCATTATATTTTCATCATATTATTTCTCACGCTTATCAATTTTGATCCTCTTTAATTACTTAATTCATAATACTCCTCTATTTAATTAATTTATTCTTTAGTCCATAATATCCCCAAAATACTTATTTATATCTTTTACTTATATCTTGTCGAACTCCTTAATCTTCTCAATTAACTCGGAAATATATTCAGAATTTTGAACAGAACATTTATTTAATCCATAGGGGTGGGTAGAATGCTCTTGGTCCGTCAGCCATGACTGGGTAGAAGTCTTAAATAATTCACAATTGTATCCTAAGTATCGCCTGCACTAAAGATTGTACTGTCAACCTCCAGAGGAGGATCACTTAATCTTAATAATAACTTACTAACAGGACCTGTGGAAATTCCACGGAATGAGAAATATATTTAATCAACGAATGTTTTGATAAAGTTGATATTTTCCTGTATAGCTCAAAAAATTAGATTTTTGGACAAAAGAAAAAAAAGTTAATAACACACAGCAAATATAAGTTTATTAACATTTCTATAAAAATAATGTCCATTGTATTTTAAATACAGAAATAGGATAAATTAATAAGCACTGACAAATACTCCAAGCAGTATAGTGCTACATAGTTCAATACAAATAATACAATCACATTTTAAGAGAACTGAATTTTTCCTAGTAATTCATCCGTTATGCCACGGGTCATTGTGGACGTGATTGCTGACAAAATAAGAACATGATGTCCACGTGGAGTAGATAAAGGGTTCCGTTCGAAATTCCGTACAGATTCCCACGATCAACTGAAAGATTTTCAAGTTTAACAAGATACATCATAAGGAGGTCGGAGGTTACACCGGTCAAAATGTTGTGAGAATAACACTCAAGATGAGAACAGTAGTCCGGATCATCAAAACAACACAAACAAGAGAATACATTATTGATTAATTAGTTACTCTTTATTAAACTTTTTTAAATTTAGAAAACGGTCGGAAGTTAATTCCCAACTCAACGAGAAATGTGAAAATAGACGCAATAAATACATAATAAATAAATGAGTACATTATTTAAATCTATTTATTTCAACGTATTTCTCATCCTTGGCATTTTTGGCTAGCAGCAAATTGTTGTTTATTTTTTTTATATGAACGTCATCTGTTTTGTTTTCGGTCAGGGAAGACGTTCTTCAGGACTTGGGGAATTTTAATTTTTGTTCCAATCCAAAATCTCCCTTTTGGATCAGCTGTATTTTCCCCACAATCAAAGGCCGACATTATGTCTAATTCTGTTCTTGTAAGGAGGTAAGTAAATAAGATCTCTCTCTCTCTTTCTCTCTCTCTTCCTTTTTCTCTCTTCCTTTCTCTCTTTCTCTCTCTCCCTTTTTCCTATAAATATTTTCTGCTATGTTAAGCATATAAGATTAATCAGCAAGCATATTTCAACAAAAAAAGAACGTTAAAGGTTGCATGCATGCATAAACCGGAATATGAATACAACAAACTTTATAGGATATCTTGAATGGCTTCCCAAAGAAAGCTGCGGCAATCATCTGTCAAAGAAGTCAGAATTCCGCAGTCATTGATGCCGTATTACATTCGAGATGAATACATTAATTTATCTTAGCGAGAAGGATTTTCACAAGATCTTGTCGCTCTTTGGTAAACAGCGGCTCCTAGCTACCCACTTAGATCATCTCTTTATGCCATGAAAGAGTGCTATTAGCGTATAAATATATCCTGGAAAAAAGCACTCAACTCCAGCTCTGAGGTAGGTGGGGGGTCAGAACATACACGCAGCGACGCCAGGCGAAGATTAAAAAGGGGGATAAGTTGTAGATCTATTGCATAGGAAACTTATATGACTAATGCCGGCTTATTTGGTGTTCGATCAAAATCATATTTTTGGTCAGAGACGTCAGAGTTTAGTGGAGATTTACTACCAAAAATGATCAGAACAGACGCCCTGTTCGTTCCTGACGAATCGATCTGTTATTAGGCATTTGAAATTAGATTTACTGAAAAGAACTTAAAGCTGTTTAAATCTTAGCTTTGGTATTTTTAGCCAAAAAAAAAAAAAAAAAAGAAAAAAAAAGGAGAATTTAGGCATGCCAGTAAATTTAAACTGCATTGTCTGTATGTGAAATATGTTGAACAACTATTTAATAAAAGTTAACGTATGTGTGTCCGGCTCACTTCAAGAATCACGTATGCAAATTTAATTTTATAAGCAAAGAAGAAGAGGCTTAATCTAAATAATAACTTACTAGCAGAACCCGTGGAAATTCCACAGAATGAAAAATATATTTAATCCACAAACATGTTTTGACAAATTTGATATTTTCCTGTATAGCTGAAAAAAAAAATAGATTTTTTGGACAAAAAAAAAATAAATAAATAAAAAAGCAACTAATAACACACAGCAAATATAATTTTATTAACATTTCTATGAAAATAATATCCATTGTATTTTAAATATAGAAATGAGATAAATTAATAAATACTAACAAATACTCAGAAAGTAATAATGTGCTACATAAGTTCAATACAAATAATAAAATCATATTGTAAAAGACAATCTTTAATTTACCCTTTCAGTCCAGCACCTCTTGGTTGAGAATGTTTTTTCTTTGCCCTGTTTCTTTCAAATGTTTCCTTTTTCTATGTAATGTTTCGCCGACTTCTTTCTTTATTGAAGAACCGCTGCACATCGAATTTACCACAAGTTCTGTCCTCAAATCATAACAACAATGATCATATATTATTATAATATTATTCGAAAACGAGGCTACATCCAAAGGGAGATCACTCTCATATTCTTGTCCAAGGTTGTCAGATTGGCCTTTGTAAGGCCAAATTTCGAGAATTTAGCCTCTTTTGGAGCAGTTTGGCCTTTAAAAATTGTATTTGTCCCTTATTAAAGCGTAACGTACGGACTAACAAAGGAATGAGCAAGCAGAATATTATATGGATATTAAGTTGAGAAGAATTGTTAATTTTAATTTCAAATAATGAATTTTCAAATAAGTTTTCGTTATAATACTTTTATTTATACATCATTTTAAAGAACGTTTGTTGCTCTATCTAATTGTTTAAATTACAATCGTTTTTAAACAATTATGATTTCTTTTCAGAACGTTGACTACAAGATGGAGAAAAAGAAAATTCGGACAATTTTCTTATTTTTAATTCAAGCTAGATTTGAAAGCTGCTGAAACAGCTCGCGATATCAACAAAACATTTGGCCCAGGAACCACTACTGAACGCACAGCACAATGGTGGTTTAAGAAATTTTGTGGGGGCGACAAGAGTCTTGATGATGATTAGTGTAGTGGTCGACCATCGGATGTTGACAACAATCAATTAAAAGCCTTAGTAGAAGCCTATCCACTCACAACTGTTTGAGAACTTGTTTCTGAATTAGACGTAACGTATACAATGATTTCCAACAACTTGAGAGAGATTGGAAGGACAAAAAACTTGATAAATGGGTGCCTCAGGAATTGAACGACAAGCAAAAGAAATACCGTTATGAAGTGTCATCTTCTCTTTTTTTATTCAACAAAAACGACCCGTTTCTTGGTGGATTATGACTTGGGATGAAAAGTGTGTTCTTGATGGCAACTGAGGATGCTAAGTCTAGTGGTGAGATGTTGATGAAACTCCACGACATTTCCTAAAGCCAGATTTGCACCAAAAGGTCATGTTGACTGTTTGGGGGTCTGTAACCGGTCTCATCCATTAGAGTTTTTTGAATGAAAGCGAAATCATTATGGCAGAGAAATACTGCCATCAAAGGGATGAAATGTATCAGAAACTTTGACAACAACACCCAGCATTAGTCAACAGAAAAAGCCCAATTCTCCTCCACGACAATGCTTCACCGCATGTTGCTAAATCGACTCTACAGAAATTGAACGAAATGGCCTATAAAACTCTGCCATACTCTCCAGACTTCTCACCTATTGACTACCATTTTTTTCCAGCATCTTGACAATTTTCTGCATGGAAAATGCTTCCAAAACCTAAGCGATATAAAAAAAAAAAAAGCCTTCAGGGACTTTATCGCCACCAGAACGCACGATTTTTACGTTACCAGCATAAATACATATGTTTTGTGTTAGCAAAAGTATGTTGATTCTGATGGTGCTTATTTCAATCAATAAATTTTTGTTTGAGCCGAGATATGTTCATCTGAATTTAAAAGTTAAAAACTTCAAGAACTTTCTTGTCAACAAAAAGAAAGAATATCAAGTATGCAAATTTAAATTTTATGAACTTTTTATTATTATTATTATTATTATTATTATTGTTGTTGTTGTTATGATGATGATGATGATGATGATGATGATGATGATGATGATGATGATGATGAATTAGAGGCTTAATCTCAATAACAAAAAAAAGGATATTTTTTTTCACTTTTAATATAGACACAAAAATATGTACTTTTTCTTATTAAGATAGAAAAAAGAAAGAGAGAGAGTGAGAAAGAAAAAGAGGGGTTTGTCTTCTTTTAATTATCGATTAGTTTTACCTTCTCACCTAGTTTTGTCTTGTTTTTCTTGTCAGTTAGTTTTCCCTTCCTATCGATTAGTTTTGTCTTTTTTCTTACTGATAGAGAGAGAAGTAGAAAGAGAGAGAGAGAGAGAGAAGCAGGGAGAGAGAGAAACGGGAAAATCGTGATTACAAGTACTGAATATATATATTTAATTGTAAAGTAACTAATAAAACTTCGGAAAGGTATGAAGCCCCTCATTCCTCTGATTTATGTGGTAAGTAATAGTACTTTTCTTCCAAGAAGTCGTTTAATTTTGTAAAATACATTTATTTTTATGTTTTTTCTTCCATTCACTGCAAACAAGGCACATGTAAATTAGCGGCGAGGTTTATAGAGGAATCAAAAGTGGATAGTTCTGCAGTGAGATGTTTTTTACATTACATTTAAATTTTTACATGTTGGTACAGTCCAGGAAACAGGGAGACAAAAATAGAACTCCAAAGTAATCGGTTCAAAAAAAAAGAAGATAGGAAGCTTTCTGCCATCTGGGTATCTCTATGGGAAGGGGTTGGATTTTGCTGATTGTCATGTGGCTTTAGATTAAGGGGCACAAGTGCAACAAGTTCATCAGATTACATTCCATTGGAGTAAGGGAAGCTACATTATATAGCATTATATTAGCATGCTGGGACAATGCTGAAAACCTGGTCAATTATTATTATTAGAAAAATAAAACAATTAGATTTTGGAAAATGTGGATTTACAGCTTGGAATGTTTAGTCTGGAATTTAACTCAGAAATAAAATAAACAAAGTTGATTTCGGAATTTTAAAGTAGATTGGAATTTGGTTAGTTAATTAAACACAGATTTTGGCTTACTTGAGAGGTCACCTGTTTGTGTGCTTGTTTTGTTTTGCTGATGTAATAGCTAGTTAGCAGAGATCAAGCTAATGAGTTGACAAGTAATGCGTTAGTGAACAGACGTATGGACGACCCTGTTAAAGGCAGAAAGGGGGATGAGTGAAAATGTAGAAAGAGACTCAGCATGCCAAACTCTGATAAGTGAATCCATAAGACAAATAAAATATAACTTGTTATCGCATTCTTTGAAGGTTTGGACAAATAAGAAGGTATGTGATTCTTTTGGTCTGAGATACGCAGACATATTATCTTTTGATTGTAAGAAAAGCTGTATGTAAAAGTTTACGTCTCACCTTTGTTAACTAAGTATATTTGTGAAGAAGCGGCCGCACACACAAGGAACATTTTATTTACATACAACGATAGAAGAACATTTTAATCACTAGATGGCACACTGTATATATCACAATGTTAAATAGACCCTGTTCATATACACTCACCCTGCTGCATAACATAATAATTAGCGGGATAGGCCAGGGACTGGTACTTGGTAGACAGTATGGGATCTATTAGATTAGATTTTTGAACCCTGCCCAAGAAGGAGAAACTAGTGATTGGTGCACTAGGCCAAACATAGCAACAATATTCAATACATGGGCAGATGGTTGCTTTCTAGAGATATACCATGCTGTCAGATGTGAGAAGCTTTCTAGTCCGGTAGAGGGAGCTCACCTTCTTTGCAGCAAACTTGGCAGTGTCTTCTATGTATTGGTTCCAGTTCATGTTACATATGGATATTAGGCCGACAAGTTTGAACATTGGACTCTCAGGTAGTGTGCTATTAACCATTACAATTTGTGGTTGTAAAAATGTTTATATTTAAGCAGAGCTTATCTTAGCAGCATTAAATATAACCATCTGTTTTTGGCCCCATTCTGCTACAGACTAGAGCTTATTTTCTAAGAACACTTGTCTTATCGAGTGCATAGAATATGCATGCAGGAATATCTACAGTAGAACGAGCTTGCCTAAATACATACTGTTGATCCGAAAGAAGTGTAGCTTTTATGTGGTCGTAGACTATCGTTTGATTAGTAGGAGGAAACTGATGGGGCGATGATATTGCAAGTCAGTTCTTTCAGCAGAATTATTGAACAATGTTACCACAGGAAAGCAAGATTAAGCATGCTATTTCTTTTACAGTTTGAAGAGGAGAGAGGCCAGCTCAGCAGAGCATTTTTTAATTACTATAGCAGCGATAAGATCAGGCCCACCTGCAGGCCCTATAGCAGGGATAAGATCAGGCTCACCTGCTTTGGAGATGTCAAAGTTAAGTGTAGTAGAAACTTTGGGAGAGAGTTGTTTGTGGAACCAAAGATAAAGTTTAAAATGAACTGTTGCGTAAGTTGTTCAGCCTTATCTGGTGCTGTCCATTATGGTGGGAGAGTTATTGACTGTCCATTATTCATAAAAATTTTGTTTAGAAAAGTGGTTATTAAGCATTATTTTTTTTTTTAATTATTTTTCGGATGAGGATTAGTTATTCGTATTATTTGGGGGGTAGCATGCTCTCGTTCCATCTGCTATGATTGGATAGAGATCCTAAATAAATCGCAATTGTATTTTTCGGTTGTCCACACTGGAGATTGAACCTTCAACCTTCAGGAGAAGGTCACTTTCACAACTGAAATTTGCACATACTCTAACAACTGCAAGAATCTGTAGCACAATGGTTAACTTATTCCTGAGTTCGATAAGATACACCTGAAGAAGGTCGGAAGTTACATCGACTGAAACGTTGTGAAAATGACTCAAGATGAGAACAGTAGTCCGATGAATCCAAATAATCTGAATATTATTTTTATTTATTTATTTTTTTTTACTCATGTTCATCTCAAACAAGGTATATCACCACTTGGACGTAAGAGGCTACTATTTGGGACCATGTCTAGGAAAGATTAACAAGATGTTGGTTTACATTACATAACTTGGCCTTCAACAGCCCAAAAACCCCCTCGGGGGTCCGGGCGACAAGATCAAAGTGTAGTATCTGTTCCGGCAGATACTGCAAAGCTATGACTAGCAAAGACCAACTATGACTAGCAAAGACCATATGTGGGGGTAACCCCACATATCTGAACTTGGTCAAGGTAGGGATCACCCTACGACCACAGTTACTATCCAGCTCCCATTTCCCACCTCTCGGGAGCTGGATCCCCCTTTCCCTCCCCTCTCCCCCTATCTCCACATTAAAAAACAGCCTTGTGCCTAATTTGCTCAGTGGGGAAGCAAATAAATATAACTTGGCCTTCGGGTCAAGATCAAAGTGTAGTATGACTAGCTATGACTAGCTATGACTAGCAAAGACCAGATGTGGGGGCAACCCCACATGCCTGACCTTTAACCAGCTCCCATTTCCCACCTCTCGGGAGCTGGTCCCCTTTTTCCCTTCCCCCTCCCTTCACTCCTCACATTAAAAATTGGCCTTGTGCCTAATTTGCTCGGTGGGGGAGCAAATAAATACCATCTGTTCCGGCAGATACTGCAAGCAAAGACCATATGTGTGGGCAACCTCACATATAAGACCTTGGTCAATGTAGGGGCAACCCTTCATACCAATTGTCATTATCCAACTCCCCTACTCCCCGGGGAGTTGGTCCCCATTTCCCCTTCACTCCTCACATTAAAAATCGGCCTTGTGCCTAATTTGCTCGGTGTGGGAGCAAATAAATACCATCTGTTCTTCAGATGCTGCACTTCTATTTCTTGTTCTCTTTCGGTGGAGGAGAAATCCTTCACGACTGAGACAATTTTTATTTTTGTACCTTTTCTCCACGTTAAAAAACGACGCTGGTGTCTAACTCTGTCCCGTGGGGAGGCATAGTAAATAGGTACATTACATTTAAACTTCTGTATATCAGTACAGTCAAGGAAGCAGATAGGAGGAAGAGAATTCCAAAGTCTATTATAAGAAACAATATTTAAAACTACGCTAAAACATCCAAAGGATCTGTGGATTAAAAATATGTCATAAATTTTGCTCGGAAATAAATCATTGAATCTAATATGTGGATAGACAGACATACACATCCTTCTTTTATAGATATAGATGTTGAAAAACACTTTAGTTCAAAATATTATGTATTATTCAAACAATTCGGCATGTGTTGTATGTTGCTTTTCTGTGAGCACCTTAGTGGCTTTAACTGAATACACTCGCATGAACCATACCCGGGCATTTTTTGGTTGTGTCTAAAAAAAGATATGCTACAAACAAAACACAGATATCGTATCCAGCAATAAAATAGTTGTTTTTTTTTAGCGAACATCGGTTGAGAATCTTTATATTGAAAGGTTATTTAAATCCCTTTTATTCATCTGTGTTTTTAAGAACACTCTGTTGACCTCAGCTTCCTCACATCAATTGTCTCTGGATACAATTCCGTTTGCAGTTAGGTTATCCTGACATGTACTAATGTGACCCTTGCCAAAATTCACACTAACTTAATTTTTAATTACTACCATCCTGCTTGTAAACATTATAAACAAAAAGGAATGACATCATAAGTGTTATGCTTTATAAATTTTTATATATATATTTATATATATACACACACACATACACATATATATATACACACACATATATACATTTTTTATTTTTTACGAGGTAGTCACCACTTATCAAGGCCCGGAAGCAACTCGGGGATAAGGGTTATTGTGTGTACAGTATGTTAGTTTTGGAGATCTGATAAAGTGTCTTACTTAAGGAGGCGGTTTATCAGGAATTTGTTCACATTAGACTTGAAGACATCCAAGTTGTAGTCCGGTGGGAAACAGGCAACCAGAACAGAGTTCCACAGGCGTGCACTTCTAAGAAAGAAGCTTTGTTCATAGAATCTACGTTTTGATTTTGGCACAATGGAGTGGGGAAAATTTTTGACAGTGGTTTCAGCTAGATGGGTGTTTTTCGTGAAAGATTGGCGAGAAGGGACCAGAGATTGGAGTTCAGACGAGCACCTGCCATGGTAGTAAAGATAAAACAAAGACAGGCTCACAACGTCTCTCCTGTGGGAGAGAAGTTGCAGTGAAGAGAAAAGGGCATCACCCGCTAGGCCACGAAGCCTATTTTGTACTCTGTCAAGGCAGGATCTGCTGTTTTTAGCAGCTTCTGCCCAGATATGGCAGCAGTACCTCATCCTTGGACGTACTTGGCTTTTATACAGATAGAGAATTGCGTCAGGGGTGAGATATCTTCTGGAGCGGTAGACGGATCCCACCATTTTTCCAGCGATCTTGGCAACTGACTTGATGTACATGTTCCATTTCAGGTCAGGGGTAAAGGTCAAGCTCAGAAGCTTATCAAAACATGGAGCTTCCCCAAGACGAGAGCCAACCATATCAATTGATGCCAGATGGGGATCAGAGCGTTGATGATGTAAAGATAGCAGCTTGGTTTTAGATGCATTAAAAGTAACCAGCCACCTCCTCTCCCATTGTACCACGTGCTCAAGATCAGAGGAGAGAGAATCAGAGAGAACTTTGTCATTTACAGCCTTTGGTGTGTTGTCATAGATGGTCGTGTTATCAGCATAGATGTCAACAAATCATTTAAGTATGTGTTTTAGGAGATCATTGATGTATATCAGGAAGAGAGTTGGGCCTAGGATGAACCCCTGAGGGACTCCAGCATTAATATTGATGGCTTCTGATTTCTGCCCATCAACTACTACTCTTATGAGCCTATCGGAGAGAAATGATTTTATGATCAAGAAAACATTTCCAGTTATACCGTAGCTGGACATCTTTGAAGTAGGCCCTTATGCCATACCTTATCGAAGGCCTTTGATATGTCAAGAACAATTGCCCTAGAGAGGAAGCCATTGTCAAGAGATTTGCTAATCCTATGAGATATAACAGTTAGCACATCTGCTGTAGATCTGGCAGAACGGAAACCATATTGCATGTCACTAAGAAGGTTATTTCTGCTGAGGTGATTGACTAGTTCTCTATTTAATATGGATTCAAGCAATTTACTCATAACACACAGGGAACTTATTGGTCCGTACTGAGAGGGAGATGACTTATCACCTGAATTCTTAAATACAGGGCATACTGATGACGTTTTCCAGGGTGTTGGAAAGCACTTCTCATTAAAGCAACGCTTAAACAGTTTTGTAAGTTCTGGTTGAAGCTTTTTCAGCACAATGATTGAATGCCGTCAGGGCCAGTTACTTTACTGGAATCAAGGTTCTTGATTGGCTTGGCGACATCACACACAGATATTTGTATGTTGCAGAGCATGTTGTCCGTTATAGGAGGAAATACGGGGAGTTGATGGCCTTCGACGCATAGGGTAGAATTAGCTGCAAAGTTCTTGGCAAATAGTTTGGCCTTGTCTGATGCTGACGAGATGAGCTCAGGTCCATTGATGATAGTTGGGATAGAACGCACGCTTCTGTTCAGGATCCTGTTTGCTATTTGCTAAAACTGGTGGGAACCAAACCGCTGCTCAGCTACTTTGGATTTAATGAACTGAGCATATAGCTCTCTTGCATTTTTTATTACTCTTTTGCAGTGGTTGTACATACACACACATTTACACACACACACACACATATATATATATATATATATACACACATATACATATATAAGTATATATACACACATACATATACACGCACAAACACACACATATATATATATATATATATACATACATATATTTACACAGACACGCACACACACACACACACCCACACACACATATGTGCACATATATATATACACAGACACACACACATATGCATATATACGCATACATATATATATACACACATATATATGCACACACTCACACACACACACGTATATATATATATATATATATATATATATATATATATATATATATATATATATATATATATATATATATATATAAAGTGAGGATGTGAGTGTGAGGACACTTTTCAACCTATGTAGTAAACGAATTTTTGATCTACATACTTGAAAATGGTATATAGCCTATTCAGACATGTTGAAAACTTTTTATCGGTTTTTATCCGGACCAAATGGGTGCTAAGGAGTAAAATTTTTTTTAAATTGGTACTTGGGTGTCATTGGATTTTTATCTGTTTGTCGACTGTTTCACGACGTTTGAAAACACTTTCTAAATATTGTAGCAAGCTGGTCTAATGGTTATCCTAATTGACTCACGGTCTTAAGGTTTTGGTTTTAATCTCAGTTTGAGTTTTTGTTTTTTTTTACTTTCAAGAATTGAACTGTTTTGGAAAAACTGAATACTCGCATGCACATGTCTTAGTTTCTTTCCGTTTTCTTCTTCATTTTTTAAAGGTATTTAACATTACGTTTAATAAAGAGCAACGCCAGGTACATCTTCTATTACTATATATATATATATATATATATATATATATATACTATATATATATATATATATATATATATACTAGCAGAAGTACCTGTCGTTGAATGGGTTCAGAAACAGCCTACAGAAAATGGACTGTGATTGATGAAAGTATGATAGGTTATGAAAAGGAGAGGGTTGTAAAGAGATAGGTTATGATACTCAAAAATTTTACCCTAAGCAAAATATGATGAAAGTAAAGATAATTTTCGCGAAAATATATTTTTTTTTATATCAACTTTGTTTCCATTCGTAGCCAAGAGTGACCAACAAAATGATGTTTCCTTACAAAGAGAAAATGTTATATATATATATAATAATATAAATATACAAGAAATAAATGTTACCATAGTCAATAAAAGTTACTTTTATGGTAGAAAAGTTAATTTATTTGTATTTTTAAGTAGTTTGTAAAAAAAATTTGTTTTTTAATTCACGAACCGGTTTAAAAAAATCAAAATGGCAGCGGCTTTGAAACGGAGAGCCCCGTTTTCAATTTGAAGGAGGGGTACCTGAGCATTCTGTGTTAACAATTTAAGAGACTTCCGTCAACGTAAGGAATATTTATAAACATATTTTAATGTATTTCGTTATTTTGTGCTTGAGGAATATTCGATTATGGCATGTGTAGTTTATATAAAAATTCATTTAAGTAGTTATCGCCTCAAATTTCGTTTTATTTTCGGTTCGTTAAAATTATTTCAAGTACACAGCATTAAAAACTATTTCAAAACAAAAAAAAACATGAACTGAACTTTTATTGACTATGGTAACATTTATTTCTTGTATATTTATTTTTTCGGGTAGTCGTTTGTTGGCGTATCTGCTAAACACTCTTACTAAATAATA
The DNA here is from genome assembly GCF_053919585.1 of Euprymna scolopes. Lineage (NCBI taxonomy): Eukaryota > Metazoa > Mollusca > Cephalopoda > Sepiida > Sepiolidae > Euprymna > Euprymna scolopes. Next base: position 36,950,537 of record NC_136494.1, on the reverse strand, counting down.
TCGACGAAATATTGAAAAACAAAGAAACAAAAACAGTTTTGAAAAACAATGAAGCTTTACTTACTTTAGTAAAATAATCCGAAACAGCAAAATGTGATATTAAAAAACTACACACGGAATTACTTTAGTTTTTTGAAACAAAGAATCGATATAAATATGAATAAGAAGAAAATCGCGCCCTTTTCAAGCAGAACAGCTTTGTTTCAGTTTTACAGTATTGAACGGTGTAGTATTGCGCCATCGGATTCAGAGTTGTACTATTGTAATGTAAAGAACGCGCAGAAAGGGTTGTAATCAACTGAATTCCTTCTAGTACATTGACAAAAAAAGCTTAAACATATATATAAATAAAAATAAAAAGGTTATGTAAATGTTTTAAAAAAGACACGTAATCACGTGAGCAGGATTTTTTCCTTCTTTTGACATGATAACAAGTAACGTTCTTATTTTTTATTATTTATCTATTTATTTATTTTCGAAAGAGTGCCACGTGCAAGTGGAGAAGAAAAAACAGAGTTATGCAAAATTTGTGTCGAGAATTGTCTAAAGTTCCGACATTTTTTTTCTTTTTTGGCTTTCACTTTAATAAGAACGTGAATTTATGAGGTGAATTTATTCGACACAATATGATTCAACTCAAAAAAAATGAATAAAAGCTAACGTGAATTAAGATTAAAGTTAAAGTGTTATTGTGAACGCCCACCCCTTTAAAAAAAACTTGTTAAACTTTGTGACATATTTTCATTCTATGGAGGTCAGGCACGAACGAACACCCAATAATTTTATACCATATTTCTTTAACCTGAAAGTTAATTATCAAAGTATACTTACGCAAATAGATATGAAAAGTCTTTATTAAAGTTTGTGCCATATTTCCATGGAGTACAGGTTCGAACGCAGACCCCACAATTTTATTATACCATCCCTATTTAAGTTGAAACATATTTATCAAAGTATTCTTATGTACATCTATATCAAAAACCCTTGTAAACGTTTTTTTTTTATTTCCATACTTTGTGGACCAGGCGCGAACGCAGACCCCACAATTTTAATGAACCACCGTTCTGCCAGATCAAACATACCCATTCCTGTGTCTCGATACAGCATCTATCAGTATATGTGATCAGTTTTCTATAATAGTCAACCATATAAAAGCCTATTCGTGACCACACACACACACACACACACACACACACACACACACACACACACACACACACACACACACACGGTATTTATTTGCTCCCCCACCGAGCAAATTAGGCACAAGGCCGATTTTTAATGTGAGGAGTGAAGGGGAAATGGGGACCAACTCCCCGGGGAGTAGGGGAGCTGGATGGTGACAATTGGTATGAAGGGTTGCCCCTACATTGACCAAGGTCTTATATGTGGTGTTGCCCCCACTTTGCTTGCAGTATCTGCCGGAACAGATACTACACTTTGATCTTGGCCAAAAGGCCACGGAGGTTGCCTAGTCGTGACCAGACACACACACACAGAGACATTCAGTTTTATATATATATATATATATATATATATATATATATATATATATATATATATATATATATATATATATATATATCTATTAAAAACATTTCACTGATTAATCTCAAAGAAATTCGTCCAGAATTAAACAGTTCTTCAAAGTTCTAGTACCATTTATATATTGTATTTTTTTGTTCATCTCCATCTGTTAGATAGTAGGGACTTTTTGCCAGTAAGTAACGATTAAGTTAACTCTCTTTAGGCAAAAAAGAATGTTCTGAGCGGCACCTCCCTAGATGTGGTATCAGTCCTCCATCTTGGATCGAATCTGATTTGATTCATATAAATTACTAACCCTTTCCTCTTCTCAAGAATTTACTTAGTATTTTTATTGTTATTTATTTATTGTTATTTATTTACTTAGTATTTTTATCATTGTTTTTATTTTGTTCAACACAAGTTTTGATTTGTACATTTTTGTTCTTTTCTAATCACGACCACGTCTAAAAATACTGCAGTCTGACGCAAAAGTTGTTAGTAATTTGCATGTCCTAATCAAATCTGAGATATTCGTTTTTAGAAAACGAATCAATCCGTAATCACGTTGATTTTATATTAAATCGAATATATACGAGTAAGGTGAGCGTTTATGGCGTTGTTTTATTTACCATTTCAGTATACACACTTGGTACATTTGATTGCGTCTGCATAATTAGTGCCTTGCCCAAGAGCAAACCTTTGTTTAATTAAACAAAGCTAAACACAGAAAGTGACGATCAAATAATGAAGAAGCTCGCAACACGTCAGTACCAAATTACAAGAATACAAACAAATTTTAACAATTTATTCCGACTAAAGAATCTTTGCTTAAATGCCTTACAATAAAAATAAAACTTCAAATAAACAAAAACAGGGTTTATCAATTCTTTAATAAGAAAAATCAGAAGCTATTTTCTGTTATTTCAGAAGACCAAGCAGGTTGTAATTATTGGTTCCTTTAAGAGATTAAGATGCATTCCTATATTCATGTTTATCTCGGTTTATATAAAGCTAGGTATGTGTATATGTTTGTATATACATCATTCACTCCTGTACTAATTAACCGATCATTATAAATTTGGGATACAGCTGATAGGCGCATGGGTGGGTATTGTGGGCTATATGTTGTTTAATTTAGTTTTATACAAAATGGGTAAACAACAAACGTGAACGCTCTTTGTAAAACTTCAAATAACTCCGATTTTTGCGAAATATTAACAATTAACATCAATTAATAAAAATTACCGAAATTTCAGTTTCATTAAATAATTTGCGACATAATACGTGCACAACTTCTAACTTGAAAAGCCAAATATTTCAGATTTGCGTCGAATTTGATCCAGCAACTTTCTCTGAATTTCAATTTCTTGTTAAGACTCCTTAAATTTTAGGCATTTTCGCGAATGAAAATCATGTAATAACATTTGAACAAATTTGGAATAAGGATTCTATACATAAGGTTTAGTTCCATTACATCTTGATTTTAATATTTGTAAAAGGACATAAATTAGTGCAAAACATTTGGAATAAGGATTCTATACATAAGGTTTAGTTGCATTACATCTTGATTTTAATATTTGTAAAAGGATATAAATTAGTGCAAAACATTTGGAATAAGGATTCTATACATAAGGTTTAGTTGCATTACATCTTGATTTTAATATTTGTAAAAGGACATAAATGAGTGCAAAACATTTGGAATAAGGATTATATACATAAGGTTTAGTTGCATTACATCTTGATTTTAATATTTGTAAAAGGACATAAATGAGTGCAAAACATTTGGAATAAGGATTCTATACATAAGGTTTAGTTGCATTACATCTTGATTTTAGTATTTGTAAAGAGACAAATTAGTGCAAAACTGTTCTGTTTGAAGAATTCATTGTATCAGACTTATATTTCTTTCTCTGAACATCTGTTATATAATATATCCCGGATTACGCCGGCATGTTGGATATTGGTTTATGTTTAATGTAAACAAATACTCGTCGAGCCATCCTCTTGGAAAATCAAGTCCTCTTAAGTAATCCTTTGCTTCATCCTACCTATGGTTTACAATTTTCTAGTAACAGTGATCATCATCCAAAGATTGTTAAATCTTTTCAACCATTATCCTCGAGTGGCCCTTAGGGCTTGATAAGTAGTAACCCATCAGTATTAAATAATGTTTATTTATAATAAGAGATTTCATTATTTCTGTTTTTCTAAAAGTAACACCAGATTTTATTTTCTACTTGAAAATGAAGATGAAAAAATTTATTACCTTTTTTGCAGGATACGTAAGATACAAATTTAGTGTTGGAATTTTTGTGTACCAATAATTATGCGTCCCCCTGTTTATATATTTATTATATTTTTATTCTGGTTCTTATATTTTTCTGTATTTCGTATCTTTTATGATTCTTAGTTTCGTATATTTTGGGTTCGTACGAAACTCCCTTTAATTTAAAGAAAAAGAGCAATGCTAGCTCCTTGAATACGTCACGAGCCCAGCGCGAAATTCGGCCTCTTTTGAATTCCGGCGACGTGGATATTCGATGTGGTTTCATTGCCCGTGTTGATATGGAAATTTGACGATCCCTCCTTCAAAGAAGAATACCCAGCAACAGAACACTGGGGCGCAACGAAGCGAACTTCTGAAGACTATTTATGTGGCTACGGTTTGCACGTATTTGGGAGGAGTGTAATTTTTTAAAAGACTTTAAATTGAGAAAAGAAAAAGGCACATGCCTGACCACTATCAATTTGTGAGTACGTTCCTAAAATTTATTGCATATGAGAGAGAGATTAGGAACTACTATTTGAATTATATTGTATTCGTTCATTGATGCGACATTTTCAATACAAGAACCAGCGTTTTTTTTTTTTTTTTTTTTTCATTATATGTTGTTACCTTGGCGTTCTCTGTTGTCTGTATTAATGCCTGCAAAGGGAAAAATTTGCAACTAAATTCATTGTGAATAAAATCTCTTCTTCGTTTTAAAACAAGACCTTTATATTTTATTCTTTACGCCCCCCCTTTTTATTCCATCCTTTTATCTTATTTTTTTGCAGGCTAATTATTTTCGCGTCAAATTTATCTGAAAGAGGATAAATTTCCGACATTAGACACAGCAGTTGCGATTTCAGATTGTTTGTAAGACACACCGGATGCTATTTGGAACCTTTTTATAGGACACAAATGCCGTTATTTCAAACAATGTTACAATACACACCAAATACCATTAAAAACCTTTTTAGAAGGTAAACAAGATGTAATTTCGTACGTTTTTTACAAGATATACAAGTCGCCATTTTGGATTATTTACAGAAAAAAATGCAACTGCTGACTTATTATTTATAGACTAAAATAAGATGTTGTTCTCAACTTATCTAAATTAATAAATCTTTAAAACGAGTGACTATTAATAATTTACAGAACTAAGATAAAAAAAAAGAAGCTCTTCAAATTTCAAAACCAAAAATTACAATTATTCCTCTTTCTCCTTCACCTATCTTTTTATCTCTTACCTTATTGATTCTGAATAGAATGTTAGACTTCAGACTGGAAACCACTTGTTAGAAGTGATTGGCCGTTGTTTGATTGGACTAAGCCAGGAAAAATAAATTTCGTTTTATCTTCTTATAAGTACAGAAAAGAACATTTTTTTCTTTTCTTTTCTTTTTGTTGTCGTTGCTGAAAACTGAATTATTTCTTATTTCTTTTTCTTTTAAATTACCATTTTAATAAATGACCAATTCTTTGGTTGCAGTAAGGAATGAATGCGTGGTTTAGATTATTTTGCCTTTGTATTCTACGTTGGGGAGGAATTTTTGTATCAAACATGTCCATCTAGAAAAAAGTTTGATATTGGGCAATGGGGAATACGGACAGCAAAATACTAGTTCCTTCCACCAATTCTTGTGTAATTAGTTTTAAGAATTGTCGAATAAGAACTGAAAAATCTTTGTCTTTGTTTAAGTGTAAATATCTTCATATTCATTGTGTATCTAATGAAGCAAAGCTGCTTCACAAAAAATTCCTATTTGTGGAACGCATTTCTCTGGAACTGTTTCCTTGTATATTACCTATGCATACATATTCCTTGCATAGTCGTCTTTCAATCCAATATCAAGAGATTCCTGTTGTAACCAAACTTAGTTGATTCTATTAATGAGGTTCTTCATCTTTCAAGGTGCTATCATTACATCTCTATAGTCCTTAGCCTCGAGGCTATGAGTATTGATCCATGGTAAGTGCTAAAAATAAAAACAAGATTTCGAACTTTACTTTCAAACATGGTCCAATAAGAAGCCCTGAAAACGCGATGGTATTTTTCGTTAGTAACATATTTCTTATACAGCTTCCTGTCTGTGAAATACATTTCAGTGGACCTGCTTCCCTACATATTTCAACATAATCGTCCTTAAATCCAATATCAACAGACCATTTTCACAAGTAACCAAACTTATTTGATTCCATTAATGAGTATCAATCTTCCTTTTACCATTCAAGTTGCTATCATCAACTTTGAGGATCAATGGTTAATACCGACACCAAAAAACTTGATTTCTAATTTGCCCTAATTTTTAGGTTTCGATTAATTTTGAAGATGGTCTAATTAGAAACCTTGAAAAGAAAATGAAAATCGTTTTTAAATAACTTCGACAATTTTCTTTTACATATCTCCAATTTGCTTTATTTTTTGCAGAAAAGAATAATGGAATTTTACACGACTCTAACCTTATGTCTATTCTAATCTTATGCGAAAACATTATTCCTCTGCAGACCTAATATCATGCGGAACTTTCACAGAGTTCTTTGCAGGATTCTTTAATTCAAACAGATTATTGCAGAACTGGTTCTTTGCAGATTACAACATATGATAAGTTGATATTAAAAAATGGTTTGGAATTAGAAAATATGCCAAGAATAGCAAAAATGGTCAATAACATAACTACTGAAAGCAATAAATAGATTTCTTAAAATCTTAATTAGTTTTTGAGATCGTCATTAATTACTCATTCATTTTTTATGGCTTCTTATTAGATGACTGCTTTAATTTCACTATTATGCTGAATTCTATTTGTGCATAGTTTCCACATTCTGAATAATTGTACAGAATTTAAGGTGAAAACGTTTTATCACACAGAAATATTTTAATATATATCTGTATACACACACACACACACACACACACACACACACACACACACACACACACACACACACACACGATGGACTCTCCCATCGATTTAAACGTATGAGGTTTCGCCAAAACAACTAAGTTGCTCCGAAACCCAATAAGATTATTTGTTTATAGTGGTGAAGGCTTTGTGTAGAACCAATCACACTTTTTGCTATTACTGCTAATCCTTGTCGGTGCAGATGACTGCCACAAGACAAAGCACACTACAACGCAGGTTTTTACATCAAAGTTACCGTTTTCTAGGTGCATGTCTTAACTGGGAGTGCAAAGCTCCCAGTGAATTAATGCGCCACCATATACCAACCTGGAAATTTCTACAACTCGGCGCGGAGCATACAGCACCTAGCCTTCCCAAATGGTTACCCATTTGATACTGTCCAGATTCAACGTTGCTTAACTTCTGTGATCTGGTGAGAACTGGTGTGTCAATGTGGTATATATATATATACTAGCGTTGATGTCCGGCGTTGCCCGGGTGTTTGAAGGTGTATGCTGAGCAAAAATAACCAAAAAAAAAAAAACGGTCAATTTTTTAAAACTTTGACCTTTATTATGACCCCTTAACATTTATTGTTTTGGGCTCAAATCAAGTTATTAAGTTAAATCCATGTCCAAGGAGCCTATATCTAAAATTTCAAATGTTTAGACCCCAAATTGTCGGAGGAGTTTGGTAGAGTTCTCAAAGGTCAAATCGTTGAACTTTGACCCCTTAACAGACAAATTTCTGGCCGAAAACCGATCACGTAGATTTTCCCAAATCTCAGTATCCTGTATATCAAATTTCGAATCTGTAGACTAAAAATTGACAGATTTATTGCGTAGGGAAATGTACACAGACAGACATACATACAGAAAGACAGACACAGAGATACGTTCACTTTCATAGATATATAGATATATATATATACATAATTTACTTTGACAGTGTCTGTACGAAAAGTCTCTACCAAACTCCTCTCTGAATATTTGGTCTACAGAGTGGAAATTTGATATATAGGATATTTGGATCCGTAGCACACTTTCGATGATGTTTTTAGCCTGTAAAAATAGCTGCTAAGTTGACCCTCACACAAGTCATTCGACCATCTCTTGAGCATGCATACATATACATTTTTATCTTGAAGTTGCTAAAATTTTTGCCTATTTTTTATCTATCTGACAAAAGCTCAGATGATATCAACTAAGGCTGAAGCACTAAATAATGACTGTTGCTGGAGCGCTGAATGTTTCGGTTTCAGTTCCAGCTGATGGTACCAAAGTCATTTTCTTAACTTTTGAAATCATTACTACATGTACAATATAATACAATGAAGAATTTTCTCTGTAGTAATAAATAAGAAATCTGCATGAATTAAAACATTAAAGTGTGCATTACGACCGGGCAATGCTGGATGGTCTGCTAGTATTCGATATTTCAAAAGATGCTGTAAATCAACCTATCATACTGTGCAATCGCTTTTGCTTTTCAAGAGTTATCTATCGTATTTGGAAACGGACGGAAGCCAACAAGATTTTCTGTGCGGCGATTATAAGTATCTTCCTAACGCTGCTTGCTGCAAAAGTTTCCGAGATAGATCAATAAATAAGATAAACTTTTCTTTTCTGTATTTTCGAACTTTTTACTTCTAATTTATCCCCAACAGCATCGTCCAACTAAAATATGCATAAAAAAAAACATATCAAATTCCTTGATGAACTCTTCAGAGCTGAAAATTATATTAGTCAGCCGTTAACAATATGTCAGATAGTTTTGCTTTTTTCCTTGGAGCAGTGGACAGTCCATCTTACGGTCTTATCATAGGTGGACATCTTAAACTGTAAGACGTACAACTGGTAAATTAGCAGGAAAAGAATATAAGGGAAAAACTCTCCCTATTTTTTATCCTAATATTCTGCAGCTTCTGTGTTTGTGTTCCTGTTTACTTGCCTCTTTACAAATGGCAGAGTTAGACACAAGGTCAGCTTTTAATATGGAGTGAAACCCAACCCCGCAGAAAGGGGTTGAGACAAGAATAAAATTAGGCTACAAAGATTTCTTTTTTTTTCTAACCGAGGACAGAAACGATTAAATGTAGTATTAGAACAGATACTTCACTTTGCAATATTTATTTGCACAACATATAAACATATTACATAATGAACAAATTAGGCACAAGGCCAATCAAAAGTGTGGGGATAATGAGTATCGTTGGTCTCCTTAGGCTAGTACTTGAAATTGTCTATTCTACTCTTAACTAGAATCATCTCAGTTACCACAATGCCACATACACTACAGAGGCTGTCTTAGTTAAGATAAACCCAAATTTGAAAAAAGTTTCATTTAAACACTAGAAGGGAGATCCAATGTTGCCCGGGATTGAATGATGATCAACGAATGTTTCACACTCCCATATTTTTATTGTCATCCGTATCGGTGAAATCGACAATTTTTCAATCAAATCGATTGATTGCCTGCTCTAGTTGGGGACCCATCGTGGTGTACCGGAAGGAAGCCTCATATACGTCTACATTGCACTGTAGAGAATCTACTGTTGATTTTATAAAATTATTTTTATCTATAATGGCTTGAATTAAAGTTTAAAATACAGAAGTCAGATATCATGCTTCAATTGTACTCTAAACAGAAAGAGTCATTTCAAGCGCGCCCCTGTCATATTAACGAACCTACTCTAATAAAACTTCTCAAATGCGCTTATGATGTTAGGCTGTCTAAGGTGTTAACTTTGGTCAAAATCGCCTGTTCCTCCTTTCATTGAATTATTTCGATTATCGATACTTATCAAAGACATTCTGATACAAAACCTATCAAAGAACATTGCTAGGCACATAAAGTACTTTCTTAAAAAATTTCATAATAATCCGCCCAGCCGTTTTCGAGTCCATAGGGAACGAACTCACACATACAGAAAAACACACACCAGCAAAATTCTTTTTATATAATAGTAGAGATAAACATAGAAATTACATACTTAGTTATATATTTTATTATGGTTTTAAAAAAATTTACAATCAAATTGAAAAATAAATTTCCACACAACAAAATTAAGCACAAGGCTCTCTAAGAAGGGGGGGTACAGGGTTTTGAATAAAAAAACATATGTACAATTTGCAAAACTTTTCTGTATGTTTGTTTATGCATTTTTTTAAAAAAAAATTTGTTTTACATACTTTGTTCTTAGCCAAAAAGCCATGGATCATAGGTAGGATGCATTTAGTTAACCCATCTTCAAAATGGTTTACAAGCAGACAACACAGTATCATAGAATACTTCTGGTTATATTTTGGAATGTTTTTAGATGAGAATGGACAATCTGTCATATTTGAAATTTTCGGGCTACTATTTTCATCTTTGTTGTTTTTTCACAATGTGTAACTGATGTAAACTTTGACTTTCTTCAAGAGCATCTTTTCAAATTCAGGAATCCTTAACAGTTAAAAATTAACGGATGATTACGTTGATACACTTATTTAACCACCGAAGTTACGTAATGTTGGAATTCTTTTGTACCAATAATAGTACACCTCCCCCCTGTTTACATTTATTATTTTTTATCTAGTTCTTATATATGATTTTTTGTATTTTGTATCTATTTTAATTCTTAGTTTCGTACATTTGGGGTTTGTACGAAACTCCCTTTAATTGGAAGAAAAGGGAAATGCTAGCTGCGTGATGACGTCACGAGCCCAGCGCAAGATTTGCCCTCTTTTTTTGGTTCCCGCGACGTGGATATTGGAAGTGTTCATTGCGCACCGCTGACAAGGAATTTTGGAACCTCCTTCAAAGAAGAAAACCCGGCAAGAATACCCCGGGCATGCGACGAGGCATGTTTCTGAAAACTATCTATGTTGCTACGTTTTGCACGTAATTTGAAGGAGTGTAATTATTTAAAAAGAAAATACCTTATTTTACGTGACAAGGAATTTTGGAACCTCATGCAAAGAAGAAAACCCGGCAAGAATACCCCGAACATGCGATGTGGCATGCTTCTGAAATCCATCTGTGTGTCTACGGTTTGCACGCAAACATGGAGGGAGAGAAAATTCTTAAAGGACTTTAAACGAAAAAAAAAAAAAAGAAAAAGGCACGTGCCAGACTGGTTTTCAATTTGTGAGTACACTCCTAAAATTTACTACATATGAGAGTGTGATTAGAAACTACTGTCTTGAATCTTATTAATGTATTTGTTCATGGATACGACATCTTTATAAGATCCAGTGTTATTTTTTTAAATTATATGTTACCTTGGCGTTTTTTTAAATTTAATGTCCACAAAGGGAAACATTTTCAACTGATTTTATTGTGAATAAAATCTCTTCTTCATTTCAAAGCAAGACTTTTATATTTTATTCTTTACCCCCCCCCCCTCTTTTATTTCATGCTGTCATTTTTCTTTTCAGGTTAGTTACTTTAGCGTCGAATTTATCTGGGAGCAAGATAAAATTCCGACAGCAATGAAGAGTCTGGCTAGTACCAGATGGGTAACCATTTGGGAATGCTCGGCAGTGTATGCCATCTTTTCATGACCAGAGATAGGTGCGCTTGTGAATTTGATATTCCCTGTAAGCTTCCTCCTTCAGAATAAGCTGCTATACCGTGTGATGTATTATCAGGTTGAAGGTCCAATCCTTACTACAAGCGATGACACTAGAAATAATATAGAACCTCAACCTGATCATAGCTGATAGAACGAAAAATATCTAACCCCGTTGGGTTAAATAAAACTGTTCATATTAAAATTCCGTGCAGATCTTCGAGTTTGACAAAGACTCCCAGGTTTGAAAGGGGGACTTGAAGAAGAGTGAGAGTTATTTCGACCGAAATGTTATGAAAATAATAACCAACACTACAATAATAGTTTGAATAATTTAAATATAAATTAGTTGTGGTTACTTTTAGATAATTTTAAGCAGCGGGTTGTTCAGGATATGACGATGGTCTAGTGATTAATGATACAGACTAACGACCTGGGTGTCCCAAGTTCGAATCTAGTTCGTTCTACAAAAATTACTTTCACTTAAGATCTTAGTAACCTTCACGTGGTCCCTGTCGTAATCTCCAATGTCTTTCTAGGACAAATTCTGACCAGAGAAATATCAAGAAAACCAATGCCAATAATAGAATCTTCAGATTCATACGATGATGATGATGATGATGATGATGATGATGATGATGATGATGATGACCAGGTTGTTCGTATATCCATACACGACTATCAACAATTGATATGACAAGATCAATAACTTTCTTTCAATGAAGATCATCAAAACTTGGTTAATATTAAACAATTCCACAAATATGCCTCTCTCTGCTACCAGCATGTGGAAACCAGAAAGAGAAGACGACACAAGAGGTGTGACTTGTTTTATGGAGAAGAACGCGATAAGCTCACGTGAGCATGTGAAGTGTTGAAATGTATTGACCATAAAAGGAACCAAAAGTGAAGAGAAAAAAAATCCGTATTTTGCTAATGTCTGATCGGTGAACATTTATCAGTTCATTTGTGTGTACAGAAACTTGACTAGCATTTGATAGGTTGATTCCACTTCAACAAAAATTCTTGACCCTACCGAGTATAAATTGCATTTTAAAAATAAAAATAATATATATACCGCTCCCCATGTGGGGTACCAAATTGGTTAAAGGGAAAATTATTCCCAGCTCGCATTTAGGTAAAAATGCGCTTTTGTAAATAATTGCATGCATTCAAAACATATCGCTAAAACCAAAACAAACAACATTATATATACATGATGCCCGGAAAACTCGTACTCGGAACACTCGTCCATTTTTGCTAGGTAGGTCCAAACACGAAAAACTGTATATTTATTTTTAAAAAATACTTTACTTTCAGCACTTTTTATGTTATTACGGCACAAAAAGAAAAAGAAAACAGTTATGTGTTATTGTTGGAATTTTTTTGTACCAATAATGGTGCATCCCCCCTGTTTACATTTATTACTTTTTATCTGGTTCTTATATATGATTTTCTGTATTTCGTATCTTTTTATGATTTTTAGTTTCGTACATTTTGGGTTTGTACGAAACTGCCTTTAATTTGGAGAAAAGGGAAATGCTAGCTCTGTGATGACGTCACGAGCCCAGCGAAAGATTCGCCCTCTTTTTTGGTTCCAGCGACGTGGATATTGGACGCGTTAATTGCCCGCCACATACAAGGAATTTTTGAGCCTACTCCAAAGAAGAAAACCCGGCAAGAATACCCCGGGCATGCGACGAGGCATGCTTCTGAAAAATATCTATGTTGCTACGTTTTGCACGTATATTGAAGGAGTGTAATTATTTTTAAAAAATACCTTATTTTACGTGACAAGGAATTTTGACGCCAGCTTCAAAGAAGAAAACCCGGCAAGAATACACCGGACATACGACGAGGAATGCTTCTGAAATCCATCTGCGTGCTTACGGTTTGCACGCAAATATGGAAGGAGTGTAATTACTTTAAAAAAATACCTTATTTTACGTGACAAAGAATTTTGGCACCTCCTTCAAAGAAGAAAACCCGGCAAAAATACCCCGGACATGCGACGAGGCATGCTTCTAAAATCCATCTGCGTGGCTATAGTTCTTTGCTCGCACATGGAGGGAGAGAAAATTCTTAAAGGACTTTAAACGAGAAAAAAAAAGAAAAAGGCACGTGCCTGATTGTCTTTCGGTGTTATTTTTTTCATTAAATGTTACCTTGGTGTTTTTTTAATTTAATGCCGGCAAAGGGAAAAATTTTCAACTAATTTTATTGTGAATAAAATCTCTTCTTCGTTTCAAAGCAAGACCATTATATTTTATTCTTTATCACCCCCTCTTTTATTTCATGCTGTTATTTTTTTTCATGTTAGTTACTTTAGCGTCAAATTTATCTGGAAGCAAGATAAAATTCCGACATTATCAAAGAAAGCGAATATTTTATTCAGAAGAATTAATTTAGTGTAAAAAATTCTTGTGTTATTACGAAAAAAAAAACACTTCTTGTATTATCAAATATCAAATTATTATATAAAATAATTTATTAAATTATTATGTTAGTGTTAAAACTAATTCGAGTATTTTGAATAAAGTATTTGTTTTATTATTTGATAATATAAGAATTTTTTGTTTAAAAGTCATTTAAGGGCGTTTCTGCACTATGCAGACGGCGGCTATAGCTAGCGAGTATAAATCCAATTTCTTTTTGGTCAAATAACGCGACAAATGAGTAACTAACAAGATTTTTTTTCGAACAGAAAAATATTTGAAAACCAAAACATTTATTGTATAAAAATGTATCAATATATTATTGTAAAAATATTTATTGTATACAAATGTATCAATATATTATTGTAAAAATATTTATTGTATACAAATGTATCAATATTTTATTATTGTAAAAATATTTATTGTATACAAATGTATCAATATATTATTGTAAAAATATTTATTGTATAAAAATGTATCAATATATTATTGTAAAAATATTTATTGTATACAAATGTATCAATATATTATTGTAAAAATATTTATTGTATACAAATGTATCAATATATTATTGTAAAAATATTTATTGTATACAAATGTATCAATATATTATTGTAAAAATATTTATTGTATACAAATGTATCAATATTTTATTATTGTAAAAATATTTATTGTATACAAATGTATCAATATATTATTGTAAAAATATGTATTGTATACAAATGTATCAATATTTTATTATTGTAAAAATATTTATTGTATACAAATGTATCAATATATTATTGTAAAAATATGTATTGTATACAAATGTATCAATATTTTATTATTGTAAAAATATTTATTGTATACAAATGTATCAATATTTTATTATTGTAAAAATATTTATTGTATACAAATGTATCAATATATTATTGTAAAAATATGTATTGTATACAAATGTATCAATATTTTATTATTGTAAAAATATTTATTGTATACAAATGTATCAATATATTATTGTAAAAATATTTATTGTATACAAATGTATCAATATATTATTGTAAAAATATTTATTGTATACAAATGTATCAATATTTTATTATTGTAAAATATTTATTGCATACAAATGTATCAATATATTATTATAAAAATATTTATTGTCTACAAATGTATCAATATATTATTGTAAAAATATTTATTGTATACAAGTATCAATATATTATAGTAAAAATATTTATTGTATACAAATGTATCAATATTTTATTATTGTAAAAATATTTATTGTATACAAATGTATCAATATATTATTGTAAAAATATTTATTGTATAAAAATGTATCAATATTTTATTATTGTAAAAATATTTATTGTATACAAATGTATCAATATATTATTGTAAAAATATTTATTGTATAAAAATGTATCAATATTTTATTATTGTAAAAATATTTATTGTATACAAATGTATCAATATATTATTGTAAAAATATGTATTGTATAAAAATGTATCAATATTTTATTATTGTAAAAATATTTATTGTATACAAATGTATCAATATATTATT
Source organism: Euprymna scolopes (assembly GCF_053919585.1). NCBI lineage: Eukaryota > Metazoa > Mollusca > Cephalopoda > Sepiida > Sepiolidae > Euprymna > Euprymna scolopes. Next base: position 36,935,308 of record NC_136494.1, on the reverse strand, counting down.
GTAAAAATATTTATTGTATACAAATGTATCAATATATTATTGTAAAAATATTTATTGTATACAAATGTATCAATATATTATTGTAAAAATATGTATTGTATACAAATGTATCAATATTTTATTATTGGAAAAATATTTATTGTATACAAATGTATCAATATATTATTGTAAAAATATGTATTGTATACAAATGTATCAATATATTATTGTAAAAATATGTATTGTATACAAATGTATCAATATTTTATTATTGTAAAAATATGTATTGTATACAAATGTATCAATATTTTATTGTAAAAATATTTATTGTATAAAAATGTATCAATATATTATTGTAAAAATATGTATTGTATACAAATGTATCAATATTTTATAGTAAAAATATTTATTGTATACAAATGTATCAATATTTTATTATTGTAAAAATATTTATTGTATACAAATGTATCAATATATTATTGTAAAAATATTTATTGTATACAAATGTATCAATATATTATTGTAAAAATATTTATTGTATACAAATGTATCAATATATTATTGTAAAAATATGTATTGTATACAAATGTATCAATATTTTATTATTGGAAAAATATTTATTGTATACAAATGTATCAATATATTATTGTAAAAATATGTATTGTATACAAATGTATCAATATTTTATTATTGTAAAAATATTTATTGTATACAAATGTATCAATATATTATTGTAAAAATATTTATTGTATAAAAATGTATCAATATATTATTGTAAAAATATTTATTGTATACAAATGTATCAATATTTTATTATTGTAAAAATATTTATTGTATAAAAATGTATCAATATATTATTGTAAAAATATTTATTGTATACAAATGTATCAATATATTATTGTAAAAATATTTATTGTATACAAATGTATCAATATTTTATTATTGTAAAAATATTTATTTTATACAAATGTATCAATATATTATTGTAAAAATATTTATTGTATACAAATATATCAATATATAATTGTAAAAATATTTATTGTATACAAATGTATCAATATTTTATTATTGGAAAAATATTTATTGTATACAAATGTATCAATATATTATTGTAAAAATATGTATTGTATACAAATGTATCAATATTTTATTATTGTAAAAATATTTATTGTATACAAATGTATCAATATATTATTGTAAAAATATTTATTGTATACAAATGTATCAATATATTATTGTAAAAATATTTATTGTATACAAATGTATCAATATATTATTGTAAAAATATTTATTGTATACAAATGTATCAATATATTATTGTAAAAATATGTATTGTATACAAATGTATCAATATTTTATTATTGGAAAAATATTTATTGTATACAAATATATCAATATATAATTGTAAAAATATTTATTGTATACAAATGTATCAATATTTTATTATTGGAAAAATATTTATTGTATACAAATGTATCAATATATTATTGTAAAAATATGTATTGTATACAAATGTATCAATATTTTATTATTGTAAAAATATTTATTGTATACAAATGTATCAATATATTATTGTAAAAATATTTATTGTATACAAATGTATCAATATATTATTGTAAAAATATTTATTGTATACAAATGTATCAATATATTATTGTAAAAATATGTATTGTATACAAATGTATCAATATTTTATTATTGGAAAAATATTTATTGTATACAAATATATCAATATATAATTGTAAAAATATTTATTGTATACAAATGTATCAATATTTTATTATTGGAAAAATATTTATTGTATACAAATGTATCAATATATTATTGTAAAAATATGTATTGTATACAAATGTATCAATATTTTATTATTGTAAAAATATTTATTGTATACAAATGTATCAATATATTATTGTAAAAATATTTATTGTATACAAATGTATCAATATTTTATTATTGTAAAAATATTTATTGTATACAAATGTATCAATATATTATTGTAAAAATATTTATTGTATACAAATATATCAATATATAATTGTAAAAATATTTATTGTATACAAATGTATCAATATTTTATTATTGTAAAAATATTTATTTTATACAAATGTATCAATATATTATTGTAAAAATATTTATTGTATACAAATGTATCAATATTTTATTATTGTAAAAATATTTATTGTATACAAATTTATCAATATATTATTGTAAAAATATTTATTGTATACAAATATATCAATATATAATTGTAAAAATATTTATTGTATACAAATGTATCAATATTTTATTATTGTAAAAATATTTATTGTATACAAGTGTATCAATATATTATTGCAAAAACATTTATTGTATACAAGTGTATCACTATATTATTGTAAAAATATTTATTTTAAAGTCTGCGTAAGAAAATCTAACAAAATAATTTTGCAATGAAAAAATTATACGGTAAAATAGCTTCTTTTTTTTTCGAACAAATAAATAATTTAAATGAAACATTTTTTTTTATTTAAAGCAACTTTGAAGGGTCAACAACAAATTAATAATTCAAATGTTTTAACATAGAAGCGCCACCTGGCGACAGTATAGTCGCACCAAGAAAAGATAGCCACCGTTCGCATACTGCAAAGTGCCTTTTGTTGTTTCATGAACACAAAAAGTGTTAAAACTAAATTAATTTTTTCTAAATAAAATATTTGTGTTAGTATTTGATAATGCAAGAAGCGTTTTTCCTACATAACACAAAGAGTGTTAGAAACTAATGTAATTTTTTAAAATAAATATATGGTTTCGTTTTTCGTATCTTCCGTTTGTTTTCGTTACATAATCAACTGTATCCACTTCCCGTAGCTTGATTTTTTCCGGGCAGTGATTTTGGACATTACCTAAAAAATATACAAATTTATTGTCTTAGATGGGGGACTCGTTTTAAATTTAAATCGTTTTATATCTACCTCAGTATTTTATTTAATTTTCTATTTTTGAGCGATTATCGAGACTCCTAATCCTCTCATGTTGGACATTTTTTGTTCAAAAGTAACACTTGACATTACTTGCTTTTTTAACCAAATAAACTCTTTAAAATAAATTAAAACACTAAAAACTTACAAAGCTAGGTAGAAAACAAACACTTAGAAAAATCAATTTTGATTTTTTAAAACAACAGTAAACAAGTAAAAATATCTTTTAAAAATATTTGAAAAAAAAAGTTTCATTTAAAAAAAACATTACTATTATTTGTTTACAAAAAATGTTTTATATGCCTTTATTTTGCAAACAGAAAACAATTTCAAACAATAATACTTTTAAAAACAGAATCTCTTCCAAGAACGGTCATAAAATGTGTTTTTAATCGATATTTATTCAATAATGGACCAGTTTTCCTACCTAGAAAAATGGACGAGTTTTCCGGGTACGAGTTTTCCTGGTATGAGTGTTCCGGGGATGAGTTTTCCTAAATTGATATATATATATATATATATATATATATATATATATATATATATATATATATATATATATATATATATATATATATAGCGGTTGTATAGATCAGTTTCCTTGATGTAGATCCAATGAAACCCGCGTGATTATTAAAGAGTGCTCAATGGAGGGCAGAGCTGAGATATAGTCTGTTTTTTATACAAACATTATTGGTTACATATGTACATACATGTTTCAGTGGAATTTATATTCAAAGAGACCACCTCGTCAGTCCAAAAAAGGGGACGTTATTGAAATGAGAATCAAGAATACATTCGTTTTTTTTTTTTGTTTTTTTTTGTCAAATATATTCGGATGCGGTTTATTCTCTGAAAGAAAGGGGTAATGTGGACAGTAGAGGTTTTGGAGGGAGGTGTGTCAAATCAAACTGGAGAACGAAAGAGGGTAAACACTTGGTGTCTAATCTTCCATAATAGAACATTTGAAGGTTAAGAAAATTTCATAAAACCTGAAGCAAAAACTTCTTACCTGTATTCCATTTCATCAATAGCAACAGAAAGATGACGGGGGAAGGGTGGACAGGAGTACATGTTGCGATCATCTTCAGGTATCAAATCCACATCGTGAAAAACAAAACAATGAAAACTGTTCTGTTTTAGGGCCTCTTTATAGGCAGCATTCATTATCCGCCCTTTGTTGAATGTTGCATTCCCATACTGCAGCAAAGAAAGAAAAGGTTATCATTTTAATGCATTTTGATTGAAACCACAGAAGTTGGAGTCAAGTTATCTCCATTGTAATATAAAAGTTCTATTCCTCTGTAATAAGGTTTTTTTATAATGACCTTGTTTGTTGTTGTTTTATTGGCTGGGGAAACAAATATAGCGGTTTGGACAAAGGGGCGTGTGTCTATGAATGGATTTATGTAACGCGTAAAATAACAATTTTATATCCAAAAATTATATTAGTGTTTTAATACAAGAATAAACAAACTCTCAGCCAGCAAAGCAATCTTCGACAGTAACAAGGAAATGTATGAAAGCACCTTTTGGCACAGTGGATACTCCGAAACACGAGAATACAACAGAGATGAGGCAATCAAAAATCTTAGAAGCCGTAAAGTAATATGGTTTAATCCCTGTTCTGCAAATTGTCGAATATCAACAGTGGGAACTTTTTCCTGTGACTTTTAGATAAACACTTTAGCAGGGCAAAACCCTTGTGCAAAATCTTTAATAGAAAATTAATAAAGATTAGTTGTCCCTGCACAAAAACTATGGACAGCATAATAAGCTCAGACAACCAGAAGATATTAGACACAACAGTAAATAACACTAACAGAAGTAATAAAAAAAACAGTCGCGTAGCTGAAATAAAAATGTAACTAAACAGAAAAAAACGGTAATAAAAAATAAAACGTATATATACACACACACAAACACACACACACACACACACACACACACACACACACACACACACATATATATATATATATATATATATATATACTGTCAAACATTACTAACAATTAAATTTAAAGTAAAATATTAAATTGTTTTTATCTTTTAAATTCATTTACTTTATACAGAAATCAAATTGGTTTCTGCCTTCTAGCTCTGGCAAATCTTACAAGGAAGTGGTGGTCGACAAAATGTGAAGAAAAAAAAACTTGAGACGTTTTCAAACACCGAAATTAAGTATAAATGAATTCGTGAATTTTCACGCCTTTGTGCCAGAAAAACCTTCGGCGTCATTCTTTGATCTTAGTGTTTTTTCGTGTCTATATTACTTAGGAGACTTGGGAATTGCCTTGGCGACAGGCAGTCAAAGCTAACATCTCCCTTCTCTCCGTATGTCTGTATACTGATTGTAAAACAAATTTTGTAAACATAGAAAACGTTGTTTGGCAAAGACATAGAAGATAATAAAATCACGGACTAATAAAAATGATTCTTTGATATTTATATTATTGAAGTCATTTGGTTGTTTTTCTTCCACCGAGGAGACAAATGTTAAAGACGGTGAAAGTTGCCAACATATAAAATATAAGTGTATTTTGAAAAATATTTTAAAAACATTTTGATAAATTTTCAGATTAGGTCCACCTCCACAATTTTCTTTTAAATGACGACTTTTATAGGTTTTCGGCCATGCTGAATACGAAAATCGCCTTGAAATTTTGCAGAAATAATTTGTTATCGAGATATAAAAAGTTGTATTATGCATTGTATTATTTGGCGGTCATCTTTGTTACGCGCGTAGATTTGTTTATGGAGCGCGCACGCGCGTAAAAACGATGGCTGCCAAAGAATACAATGCATAACACAACTTTTTATATCTCGATAACTACGTATTGCTGTAAAATTTCAATGCGATTTTCGTATTCAGCATAGTAGAAAACTTATAAAAGTCGTCATTTAAAAGAAAATAGCGAAGATGGACCTAATCTAAAAAAAATACCGGCATGTTAAATGTGTCTTATGAATTAAATTTAATTACTAACATGTTCTTTTATTAATCTTTGTTTCATACTTGAACTTCTATTTTAATGTATCTTTGTAAAAATTAAATATATTATTTAACTATATATGAACTTCTAAGTATTATTATTGTAGATCAATTCTAATTCACTCCTCCATGTTAAGATGAAATTATACTTTTTTAGAAGATTACGTGTGAACACTGAAAACTTAGTGAGAAGAAAAACAATAAAAAAGATTAATTATTTAATAATTTTGAATTAGGGACCAGTTTCACACATTGATTTAATGTAAAACATGCTAACATTTCCAAACATTCTAGCAATTTAAATCAGTTAAACAAATATTTTTATTTTTCTCTGAGAGATAAATTCTGTGCGTTTATATTTTTGTGTGTCAAGGAATATTCTTTGAGATATTATGCATAGATTTACGACCTTACCAATCGGGTATAGAATTAGTCGTAAAATAATAACATCCTTAAAACCGTTAGAATATTCCAGAAATTATCATTTTATATTAAATTTATATACAAAACTTATATCCTACTCTAAATCAAACAATTAATTTTTATTTAAAAGAAACAATAATTCGAATCCAATCCGAGATTCATCAGGAAATGCTAAAAAAGTGTTTAGTACGATTCTCTAAAAAAAACAAAAAAACAATTTTCTTCCATTTTTATTTTTTAACAGTTTTAAACTTCTTAAATTCATGTCTTTATCCTACAATTTCAGACGCAAAACATTTAACAAAAACATTAATAACTAAAAAGCAGGTGAAATGTAGGGTTGGGTGCCCGGAAAACTCGTCCCGGGAAAAGTCGTCTCGGGAAAACTCGTCTCGGGAAAACTCGTCTCCGGAAAACTCGACCCCGGAAAACTCGTCCCCTTTCGTTAGGTAGGAAAACTGGTCCCTTATTGAATAAATATCGATTGAAAACACATTTTATGATCGTTCTTGAAGGAGATATTGCTTTTAAAAATAGGCTATAGCCCCCCCATTATATTTTTAAAAAAAATTTACTTGTTTAATGTGTTTTTTTTAATAAAATCGATTTTCTAAGTGTCCGTTTTCTACCTAACTGGCTTAGTTCTTAGTGGTTTCACTTATTTTAAAGCGTTTATTATGTTCATACAAAGTTAATTACAATTTTTTTTTTTCTTATTTTAACGATGTTTTTTGGAGTCATAAAAACAATAATAAAAAACAAAACTAAAAAATTAAAAAACAGGGAGCGATTCGATTCTTCGTTACTTTTTTGTTTTTGTTTTTATTATGATAGTTTTTTTTGTTTTTATGTTTTTGTTTTCTCTCATACCAAATGCACTCATGCGTTATTTAAAATTATAATTTTATCAATTATCAACATTTATTATCGTCCTGTCAAATTTTGCAAAAATTAACTAATAAATTAAAAGCGAAATATTTTGGGGGGCGCGAGAGATGCCATGTGCTAACAATCTCTCGTTAACTCATTTTTAATTTTTTTTAATTTTTACTTCAAAATTCTAAAATCAATCATTAAGAGAAAAAGTAATCACTAAATAAATATATTAATCAATTTTATTGAAAACTCCGCTGGCGTTTATCAAAAATTCTTTTTAATTTCATTTTTTGTTGGTTGTTTCTCTCTAAATTATATTTTAAAAATATTAAAATTTATTATTTTCTTTTTAAAACCAAATCTCCCTCAGTAATTTCTTTAATTTTCTATTTTTTAGCGATTATCAAGACTCCTAAGATGTGATATACCGGACATTATTTCTCGTTCTCACGTAACACTCGACATGTTTTTTGTTTTTTTCTGTGTTTTTTCCTTACCGAATAAACGATTCCAAATAAATTAAACAACATAGTCGGCGAGGTAGAAAAAGCGATTTTACCCTTTTATAAACAACAATAAATAAGTAAATTCTTTTTATATTAATATAAAAAAACAATATGCGGTCTCGTTTATGAACATAATAAACGCTTTAAAATAAGTGAAAACACTAGGAACTTAGCCAGTTAGGTAGAAAACGGACACTTAGAAAATCGATTTCATTTAAAAACAAAACAAAAACCATTAAACAAGTAAAAATATTTTTTTAAAATATTATGGGGGCTATAGTCTATTTTAAAAAACAATATCTCCTTCAAGAACGATCATAAAATGTGTTTTCAATAGATATTTATTAAATAAGGGACCAGTTTTCCTACCTAGCGAAAGGTGACGAGTTTTCCGGGATCGAGTTTTCCGGAGACGAGTTTTCCCGAGACGAGTTTTCCCGAGACGAGTTTTCCCGGAACGAGTTTTCCCGGGACGAGTTTTCCTAAATTCGTGGGATTGACAATGAATTTTCTGGAAAAGTATGCGACGCAAATTTTAGAATGAAATGTAATATTTATTAAAAAATTTCGACGAGTTTTTAATGGAACAAAATTCATAACATAAGGTAAAACTGCTCTAGCGGACGAACTAAAGACTTGCCTTTTAAAAGTTGATTTTTAGAGGTATTCCACTTTTACCTAATATTATAAACTTTGTTTCATTTTAAAAAACCGTCGAATTTGTTTAATAAATGTTTTTGCAATATTAAACGTTTTGCGTTGGTTTTACCGTCCCAAATTCTCGTATGAAAACATGAATTAAAATGTTTTAAACTAAAATACATGCCAACAGAATTCCAAAATTTAAGTAATTTAAAACGAAGTAAAAATAAAAACAGATAACTTAAAATGTCTAGAAGTGTAAGCCATATTTAGTTTCAGAACAGTTTCCGATGGTTCGTTGTTCTACACAAGTCCTGGGAGGAGACTGGTTCGTAGTAGACAGTTCTCGAGTTGGAATCCACAGAGCAAAAGATTCTTCCCGTGTTGACACGAAGAAAACATATGCGAAATTCCTACAGAAAGGTTTAATATTTATGGAGCAATTCTGGTTTCTGATTGATTGGTAGCAGAACGTGAATTAATTCAATTCGTCAGTTCCTAGCAGCATCGTTTATAAATAGAATCTCCCGACTGTGCGGGATCATACCCCATTGTAATAAAAAATATTGTAACAAAATGTTTACATGGAAAAACGTTAAAATATCAGCTTCTTTCTTTTCTTTTAAATACAAATTAAAATGATTTTAAATATAACTAAATGAAAAAAGTTTAAAATTTTCTAAAAAAAAAATGAAAATGAAAGAAAAAACTAAATAATTAAATAAAAAGGATGAGTAAAAGTGTATTTGTTTTTTTTTTTTAATTAAAGAATCGCACTAAAAACTTTCGTCAAACTTGTTTAATAAATATAACATTTCACTCTGCAATTTGCGTCACATACTTTTCCAGATAATTCATTGTCAAGCCCAAAAATCAGATTATTATTGCTTCTTTCTTTTTTTTTTACATAGGAATCACCACTTATCAAGGCCCGGAGGCCACTCAAGGATAAGGGTTAATGAGTACACATTAGTCAATGTGATTATAGCGTAGTAAACATACGTAGTGGGAATTTTGTAAGTTGGATTAGTTAGGGGGACGGTTCATCAAGAACTTGTTTACATTGGACTTGAAGACAATCAGATTGTAGTCAGCTGGAAAGCAGGTAATCGGAAGAGAGTTCGTGCAGTTCTAAGAAAGAAGTTTTGGTCATCGAATCTGAATTTAGGTTTAGGCACAGATAAAGAGTGTGGGAAATTATTGATAGTGGTTTTGGCTAGACGAGTGTTTTTCATGAAAGTTTAGCGAGGGGGGCATAGATTGAAGCTCAGCTGAGCATTTGCCATGACAAAACGATAGAACAGATACAGGCTCGCAACGTCTCTTTTGTGGGAAAGAGGTTTCAGGGAAGAGAAAAGGGCATCCCCCACTAAGCCACGAAGTCTATTTTGTACTCTGTCAAGGCAGGATAGGCTGTGTTTAGCAGCTCCTGTTCAGATTTGCCAGCAGTATTCCATCCTTGGACGTACTTGACTTTTATATAGATAGAGAATTGCATGTATTGAGATATCTTCTGGAGCGGTAGAAGGATCTCACCATCTTTCCAGCGACCTTGGCGACAGATTTGATGTATGAAGTCTATTTTGAACTCTGTCAAGACAGGATAAGCTGCTTCTAGCAGTTACTGCCCCATCTGGGCAACAGTACTCCATCGTTAGCCGTACCTGGCTTTTATATAGGTAGAGATTTGCATCAGGAGTGAGATATCTACTGGGGCGGTAGAAGGATCCTACCATTTTTCCAGCGACCTTGGCAACGGATTTATATACGTTCCATTTCAGATCAGGAGTAAAGGTAAAGCCCAGAAGCTTGTCAAAACATGTAGCCTCCCCAAGACAAGAGCCATTCATTTCAACTGATGCCAGGTTGGCATCAGAGCGTCGATAGTGTAGAGATAGAAACTTGGTTTTAAATAAAAATGAAAATAATTTTTTTTCACAGTAACTAATCAGAAAAAAAAACAAACATACAAAACAGGGAGCTAAAGTGGACAAAAAGTGGGTGCTCACTGTATGCTAATTTCTTAGTAAAATAGAGTTATCTCCCTCAGATAAGTGACGACATATCTAACAGGGTAAACGTTATGGCCGTTGATGTATGATAAGTGCATTCGTGAAGAGTCGCACTTCTTTGTTAACAAAGCCATTTGACAAAAGTGACGTCAGACAATTTTAAGGTTCGGATGACCAACACTGTATTCAATGTAGCTTTTTTTTAAAGTAAATATTAAAAAAACTTTTACTTAGTTTCAACCTTAATATTTTCCTTTAAAATGACGACTTTTTAGGGTTTTCAGGTATGCTGAAAATGAATATTGCATTTAAATTCCCCCAATAAGAAGTTTTTCAGATATTACACAATGTAATTCTTTATGTTAAAAGTGGTGGCCGTTGTTGTATGCGCAAGCGCGTATATTTGTGCCATAATTTATATACTCACTATTTAATAGCTAGCCATACTATATACTGATCCAACAGGACACGGGTAGTCTAGTATATATATATATATATATACAGTGATGATCATATTTATTGGCACGGTAAAATAAAAGTTAAATTTTGTCTAATAAATTCTAAAAAAAGGGATTAAATTAAAGAAAATAACAAAGTATATTATGTATTTTTAACTGGCCTTTCCGATGCAGCAATCGGATTTTAGAAAAAATAAATAACAAAGGAACAACAAACATAATTGCAAAAAACCCTTGTTCAAAATTATTGGCACGATTTATTTAATAATCAATTGTATAGCCTTTGGCCTTGATTACCTTCCTCAGTCGCTTTTCATAGTTTACAACCAAGTTGTTGCACTCTTCAGTAGTAATTTTAGCCCACTCTTCCTGACAATAATCCTCCAATTGAATAAGATTCTTAGGCTTCCTTTGCATTACCCTCAATTTTAATGTTCTCCATAAATTTTCAATTGGATTAAGGTCTGGGCTTTGTGATGGCCACTCCAAAACATTAATATGATTGTCCTCAAGCCATTTCTTAGTCAGTTTAGCCGAATGCTTTGGGTCATTATCTTGCATGAACCACCAACGACGACCAAGTGAGAGCTCTTTAGCAGAGTCTTTCAGGTTTTCATCCAATATTTTAACATAATTTTCCTTTTTTATGCTACCTGTGACCTTAACAAGTCGCCCTGGTCCAGAGGCAGCAAAGGATCCCCAAAACATCAAACTGCCTCCACTGTGCTTCACTGTGGGTATGGTGTTCTTAGGCAGGAAAGCTTCGCCAGATTTTCTGTAAATATAAGACACTTTATTATGGCCAAATAACTCTATTTTCGTTTCGTCAGTCCATAGAACACGTTTCCAGAATGCAACATCTTTATCAATATGCCGTTTTGCAAAGGCTAGCCTTGCTTTCAGGTGCATAGGCTTCAATAAGGGAGTCTTTCTCGGATGACATGCTTTTAAACCAGCTCTCTTCAAAACTCTACCAACTGTATGTCGAGATACATTCACTCCAGAGGTGCTCTGTTCATCAACAATCTCCCCAACAGAGATCCTTGGGTTTTGTTTTACTTGTCGAACAATTTTCCGTTCATCTCTTGGGGAAAGAATCCTTTTTCTCCCTCTACCCTCTAAACTCATAACGTGGCCTTGCGATTTGAACTTGTTTATTATGGCTCTAACAGTGGATTTGGGAAGGTTTAGCTTCTTTGAAATCTTATCATAGCCCTCCCCATTGGTATGGCATGCTACAACAAGCTTCCTGACGTCTTCGCTGTGTTCCTTAGTTTTAACCATGGCGATTGAAAATTATAATTTAGTCACTTATAATAGTTTAAATAAATCGCTATCTAAAAATTATCTGAAAAAAATTATTCACTGAATTAGCGTTAAACAAGCATAATATGGCTATAAAAAAGTTCAGAAAGCACGTAAACCGGAAATTGATTGATAATATACTGATACTAAAAGAAAAACAAAGCCGTGCCAATAATTTTGAACAAGGGTTTTTTGCAATTATGTTTGTTGTTCCTTTGTTATTTATTTTTTCTAAAATCCGATTGCTGCATCGGAAAGGCCAGTTAAAAATACATAATATACTTTGTTATTTTCTTTAATTTAATCCCTTTTTTAGAATTTATTAGACAAAATTTAACTTTTATTTTACCGTGCCAATAAATATGATCATCACTGTATATATATATATATATATATATATATATATATATATATATATATATATATATATATATATATATATATATATATTCTTCAGCTAGTTATTGAATGCTATACTGTGAATTATCTTAAATGAAATTCGATGAAGAATTACATTTAATTGTCTTGAGACTAAAAACTTATCACATCATTTTTGTGAGCTTATTAGAAGATATTAAAATTGAAATTGCAATTAGCAGAACGCATTTATCTGTTTCATGATCGCAGCTGGTTTCGTGTGAAACTATTAATAATGCTGAGAAAGTGGCGTTTATGGTGTAGTTCAGCTTGTATTCTTCATATATCTATATATCTATAAAAGTGAAAGCGTCTGTCTGTCTGTGTACATTTCCCTACACAATACCTCTGTCAATTTTCAGTCTACAGACTTGAAATTTAATATACACTGTAGTAAGATTTCGGGAAAATCATTGTAATCAGTTTTCAGCCAGAAATTTGTCTGTTAAGCGGTCTAAGTTCAACGATTTGACCTTTGAGAGCTCTACCAAACTCCTCCGCCAATTATGGGTATAAACACTTGAAATTTTAGATATAGGTTCCTTGGACATGGATATAACTTAACTTGATTTGAGCCTAAAACAATAAATGTTAAGGGGTCATAATAGGGGTCAAAGTAAAAAAAAAATTGACCTCTGAGGTCTCTACTAAATTACTCATACAATTTTGGTCTAAACATTTGAAATTTTACATAAAGGGTATTTAGAGATAGGGCAAGCTTTTTAATCAGTTTGGGTCGAAAATTTGAGCTATAAATATATAAATCTATGTATATATGTTTTCATATCTGCCTAAAACTTTCGACAGAGGCAACGAATTTTCACCAGATCAGCATCGTTTTGAAGTTCGGCCCTTCAGACGACAAATACCGAAAAATTGGCTAAAAACATTAATTTCTTCACCTTCAACTGGGCACTTTTCTACAGGGAGGGGTCGTTTTTTTCACCGATATTTTCGAAAGTCATGCCCTCTTTTCGATTGTCTAGCCTTAATTTAAACCTATGTCACTTCCTGTCTGGCGGTGGTCGTAACAGCAACGTTTTTTTCACGTTCTTTTCCTCCTTCGCAGTATGCCTGCCTTCCTACTACCGCTTTTTTTTTTTTTGCTCAACACACATCTCCAAACACCCGGGCAACGCCGGGCATCCATGCTAGTATGGATATATATATATATATATATATATATATATATATATATATATATATATATATATATATATATATATATATATATATATATTATATATATATATATTATATATAGTCATCCACATACAGTACTATTTTGCTGCCTCACAGCTCATCAGTATGGTTAGACAAACAACTTCCTCGGCCACCCAAACGACATATATATATATATATATATATATATATATATATATATATGTCCTCAGATAGGTAAAAATGATTCCCTGAACAAAAAATTTTTGCACACCCCTTTTATATCCTCTTACGAAGATTAACACCCCCTTTTTGTTCCTTTTGGATCAAACTAAACTAAATATAGCCCAGATCTGGAACACTCACATCTAGCAGATGTGGTTCAAAATTTATAATGATCGGTTTATTAGTTCAGGAGTGAATCCTGTACATATGAACATATTGTTCCATAAACAATTTTAAGCAAAAACAAGTTCCAAAACATGAAGTATTATGCTATAGATCTTTGATCAGTAGTGCTGTGTAAGGACGAGTATTATCATCATGGAAAATGATTCTCTTTCTATTTACTAAAGAAAGTCGTTTTCGGATCAACATGGATGAGAATATTGCAGAAGAATACGAGGGTCATTCAATAAATAAGGTGATTATTTTTGTATAAAGTTTTCTAATACAGATTTAAGTTTACTTTTTTATTAATTCATTTTTTTGTTGTTGTTGTTTTACTTCTTTTTCACATGGATTTAATTTCTTTTGCAGAATCAAGAAAAAACTTTGAGAGTATTTGCGAATGACTAAGATGACCGACCAGGACGAATGTTCCAGGATTGAACAGCGGCAAGTTATTAAGTTTTTGGTTGCTGAAGGGTGCAAACCAGTTGAAATTTATAGAAGAATGTCAACTGTGTATGATACCACAAATCTACAAGTGAGTTAAATTGATTAAAATAGGACATAGCAGTATTGAGTATGAAGACAGAACGGAGCAGTATTGAGGATGAAAGCAAATGCTGGGGTCATCAGAACTAGGCTAGGACAACAGAATATTTTCATCACCCTTTGGAGTGTATATCCGACACACTTCGACAATTAACTGAGAACTACATCACTTTATATAAAAATATACAAGATATCAACGGATATATACTCGAGAGTCAAAGCAATGAAAAGAATATGCTGTTGTCACAGCCCTACTGATGACCCCTGCATTTGTCATCAGTCCAAAGGGGTCATCTTTCATCACGGCAATCCACAGCAGCCCAAACGGTACAGACCATAAACGAGCTGGGCTGGGAACTGCTTCTTCATCCCTCTTACAGCTCAGACCTTGCCCCTGTTTGAAAGCGTTCACGAGAGGCACGAAGTTTGAAATTGACAATGAAATCAAAAGTGTTCTGACCGACTGGATGAGGCCCAAAGAAGGAATATGGAAGCTTTTACACAGATAGGAAAAGTGTGTGACATTTTAGGGAGACTACCTTGAAAAAAAATAAGCTTCTATCTGTACTAGAAGTCCTTATACCGAAATTTTGTCCTTATATGTTGAATGACCCTCGAATGAATGATGCTTTATTAACCTAAAAATATATATATATAAATTAATTATATGTTTGAGTTATAAAAATATGTCTAAAATAAATTACAATGGTTTATACTGTTTCTCCTTGAATTGTTTTTTTGTCTATTCAGCTATTCGATAACAACTTGTGAACAATGGTAATAAAAAAAAAATCTATAGTCTGATATTTAAAATCTTATTCACTCTTAAAGTAAACTTTAACAAAAATGAAATAAAATCCTCATTCTCAAATCGCTTTCAAAAATGTTATTCAATAAGCGTCTATGTTACCTACTCCAAAAGTTGAAAATTAAGCAATACTCAATATGGCGGTAGTCGCTATTTTTTATATTTACCATTTTTGATGCTCTTATATTAATCTTATTTTACAATTTGTTTCAATATCGAAATAGAATTTTCGTATTTGGTTGTGTTCTCTAGGGAAATTGTCGTTTGATACACAATATTGTCTGTTCTAGAATTACTATACACATATCTCTTATTTTAGAATCGTAAGATTTTTTACTTATTATTCAATTATTTGTTTTGTGTCCTAATTTACATTGCTCACCACGAGGACAGAGGTAGATATATGATCGGTTTTTCAGCTTCTCGAAAAGAGGACCCCTGCATTGGGATAAAAACAAAAATATTTCAATCTAGAGACATTTCTTCACTGACTGAGGACAGAAAAGATCAAGTGCAATATCAAAACAGATACTACACTTGCTCCTAATCATAGTTTTACGTTCTTTATACACGATTAACTTAATTTATTGAAGATATTTTAGCAATGGTGCATGTCCATTGGATATATGTCCATTGAAATATTAACCTATTCTTTAGATGAAATTTTTCCTATGTTTAAGTAATATGGTGGATTAAACTATGTTATTTTGTCGTATAATGATGGCGGGCAACACCAAAACAGACAAGGATGAAAATTCAAATAACAAAACTCTCAGAAAGCGCCGGAATACCTGAGAGAGCAAGTGAATAACGAAAGACAAGAATGTTAGAAGATAAATATTTATAAAATAACCGTTGGAATTTAGTTCAGCAAAATAAACAAAGTAGGTTGAAATGTAATTTAAATAAAATAAAATTGTTATAAATAGTTTGAAAGTCAGTTATTTATTTACAGTTAATAAAATGATTACCTTTGACTTAAGAATAACATAATAGAACAGAGAAACAAAGTTTTGATACATTCAGGAAAACAGGCGAGTCAGTCAATCAGTAAGGGAGTTGAGTTCGAGCCACTGAAGATATTAGCTCAGAAGAAATTTGTCTCTTGCAGTCTGGAGCGTGAACGGTCGCATTTATAGCAGGATGTAGGAACCAAAAGAGAAATTTTCCCTAACTCCGAGAAGAGTTTGTAAAATATAACCTGTTGTCTGGTATTTTCTTTTAAGAGACGTATCCTCATTTATAGTATTTTAAAGAACCTAGAAAAGGAATAGTAGAAGAAAGTATGTTTCTCTTTTGTCTGAGCCACGCAGTGAGGGTGTAAACATGTTTATTAAAGAACCATGTTCGCCATCTTAAAATTAATGTTTTTGGGGAACTGTTCTACGGATGATACTTATTTACATATATGTACTTGACCGTCCACTTGAATGTGTTAAAAAACACGTTCGCACACATGAACGTATACTCCAAAGTGTATACACACACTAGACCTTACAGCGCGATAATTGTACAATTAAGAAAACAATTGATATTTTAATATACATTTAAAGAGACACTGGGCGTGTAGTTGAGTATATTGAGAAATGATACACGAATTACCATTAGCATATAAGCGACGCTCTTTGTGTAAACAAATCGAGCGGAGGTATTTCGAACGATGTCAAAACATCGTTAAATTCACTACCCGTTCAATAGCGTAATAGTTAGGAGCCTTGACTGCCGTACAGACGGTCGGGTTTCAATCCTGGCTTGAGGTAGTTGCCTGTCTAGCCGCACTGATGAGCTGTGAAACAGCGAACCAGTACTGTATGTGGATGACTATATATATATATATATATATATATATATATATATATATACCCGTTTAGATACTCAGTTATATAGACGCTATGCAACAATTTCTCTCCTCCTGTGTCTTTTATTTTAAATGTGATTCTTTCGTGAACTCACTCTTTTGCCTTGAAAATGCTTTTTTTGCTAGATGATATTCTGTTAATTATGGGGTAAACTGCGATTTATGATGCAATATTTGTACATATGAATTAAAACAGAGGAACTAATTAATTCCAATAAAGTTTTTGCTAAAACATAATAACAAAAATATTACAACATAACTTAATAAGTCGTAAATTAGTAATTAGTATGTAATTTCAGTTTGGCACTCTGCAGTGTAGCGGTTAATGGACACGACTGTAGGCTCTGTTGTCGTGGGTTCATATCCTGGCAGAATCAACCACAATTATGAGCCGTAGTATGATAAATAACGCGTCTGTGGATAATTATGTTACACATATATATATATATATATATATATATATATATATATATATATATATTTGGATATAGATATATATCTACATATATATCTATATCTCTATCTCTCTCTCTCTCTCTCTCTCTCTCTCTATATATATATATATATATATATATATATATATATATATATATATATATATATATATATATATAGAGAGAGAGAGAGAGAGAGAGAGAGAGAGAGAGAAAATAAAAAGGAACAAACCGTATTATGTGTTCATCAACGTTTCGTCTTTATTTCGAGACTTCCTCTTGATGAATGAAATAAAGACGAAACGTTGATGAACACATAATACGGTTTGTTCCTTTTTATTTTCTCTATTTTGTCGGAATACTATTTCCATTATTGTCATCATATATATATATATATATATATATATATATATATATATATATATATATATATATATATATATATATATAAAGTGAGTCTAAAACAACAGACTGCTCAATTGTATGATACAGGCAAAATATTTTGTTTACATATCATACAATAAGATTCCATTGAATGATAATTGGGTTTCACTAGTCAAAGAAACAGTAGGATAAGGGCCATATTTCTATCCACCATTAATGGAAAATATAAAGAGGCAAGGAGTTCTTCAAGAATTTTCAAAAGTGTCTCTTTATTTTCTCTGTTTTTATTTTCTTATCACTGTTATTTCTGGGGATGGGCATTCAACCGGATGTCAAATATTCTCCCATTAGTTCAGTTACTCCAACCGAGAGACCTTTTAAGTTTTTAACCGTCCCTTTAAGTGCTATTGTTTGTGTTTCTTTTGCACTTAGTTCACCGAGTATATTCGCCAGAAAATTTTTGGAAATTATTTTACATTAGCCCGGTTGCTCCTATAATGACTAGTTATGATTGATACCTTCTTAAGATTCCAGTTTCTTTTCGTACGTAAGTCCTTGGTATTTTGTTATTTTCTCTCTCTCTCTGCTTTGTTAAGGCCAGCATCATTAGGGACACTTACTTCAACTAGGGTTGCTACTTTTTCTTTCTTAGTCGTAGTGGATAGTGTATGACTTATTTCCAACTGTTCTTTCAGGTACATGTTCCCAAAGAAACCTAATGATCATTCGCAGTCATAGGTATAGATCATAGGTATAGATCTGATATATGAAAAGAACGATTTTGTTAAATGATATTCTTTTAATAGTAGTGTTAACGTCGATTTATGACACAACATTTTGGAATGGTTCGAGCAAGTATTTATTTAGATAGGTATGCGGTTTCTAGTGATGGGACGATTCCAATATTTTCCCCGATTCTGATACAATTACCAATTCCATGCTAAATTCCCGATTCCGATACAATTGCCGATTCCGATTCTTTATCAATCTCTAATCATTTAACTATAAGATTGTTATTTTTCACGATTTTCGTAAAAACACGTGTTAAATATGCAGATATTTTGCTAAACATAAAAAACATTTGTGGAGGATGATCTATCGATTTTAGATTTACTGGTAATTTAAAATTAATAAATATTCTTTATTTTATCATTATTACCAGCAATTAAAGATTTTACTTTAAACAAAATCAAATAAACAAAGAAAAAAGAATCGTTTAGGCAGCAATTTTTTCGGATTCCCGATTCCGATTAATCGTCCCAGCACTAGTGGTTACCTTTGCTTAAATTATTCAAAAGAACATGTACAAACGATGGATCCTTTAATGTGGGAAGCACCCAAATGCACCGACACGTTCTATCTGCTTACAGTCCAGCATGCATGAATGCACTCAAAATTGGGTAACAATGCATGTCAATACACATCATGCACACGTGTTATTAGATCAATGAGAGACGCTCTCTATTGAATGAGCAAATGTCATTGCGCCAAATATCATTGTGAAAGTGACACGTTATGATTATGAATTTTAATCAAATCGTGATGTTTTTTTCATACTTGCTTTGTTCGGGAAGTATGTTGTACAAGGGAATTAAAGAGAGTTTGTAAAAAAAAAGATAAAATATTTGTTTATGAATATGAGTTAGAAATTGAAATATATATATATATATATATATATATATATATATATATATATATATATATATATATAAATGGTAAATATATATATATATATATATATGTGTGTGTGTGAGATAATATATATATATATATAAAGATATATTTACCTATATATTTATATATGAGATTAATATGTATATATATATATATATATATAGGAAAAACATATACAAATATATATGGGATATATATATATATATATATATATATATATATATATATATATATATATATATATATATATGGATAGCTAGGATAAATATATATAAATATAAATATAGAATAACATATATATATATAGATATATATATACATTTATTCGATATATATATATACACATATGTATATATATATATATATATATATATATAGAGAGAGAGAGAGAGAAATATATATAGAATAAATATATATATAGAGAGAATAAATATATATATATATATTGATCAAATATATATATATAGAATAAATATATATATATAGAATAAATATATATAGAGAGACCATATATATATAGAATATATATATATATATATATATATATAGAATATATATATATTGAATATATACAGAATATATATATATATAGAATATATATATATAGAATATATATATATAGAATATATATATATATAGAATATATATAGAGAGAATATATATATATAATATATATATAGAATATATATATATTCTATATATAAATAGAATATATATATAGAATATATATATATATAGAATATATATATAGAATATATATATAATATATATATATAGAATATATATATATATATATATATAGAATATATATATAGAATATATATATAGAGAGAATAATATATATATGCAATATTTATACAGAATATATATGGAGACAATATATATACATATATATTATATATAATATATATTATATAGAATATATATATAGAGAGAGAATATATATATATAGAATATATATATGTACAATAGATATATATAATATTTATAGAGCGAATATATATATATAGAATATATATATATATATAGAGAGAGAATATATATATAATATATATATATATATATATATATATATATATATATATATATATATATATATATATAGAGAGAGAGAGAGAGAGAGAGAGAGAGAGAGAATAGATATATATATATATACATATTTTTAAAAGCTGGTCACCAATTATCAAGGCCTGGACGCCACTCAGGGATAAGTGTTATTTTAAGTACAGTACGTTAGTGTGGAGATTTAATAAAGTGTCTACTTAAGGGGGTGGTTCATTAGGAATTTGTTTACGTTGGAGTTGAAGACATCCAGGTCGTAGTCAGGTGTGAAGCAGCCAGATGGAACAGAGTTCCACAGGCGTGCAGTTCTAAGAAAGAAGCTTTGTTCGTGGAATCTACGCTTTGATTTAGACACAGATAAACAGTGGGGAAAGATTTTGACAGTGGATTCAGCTAGACGGATGGTTTTTGTAAAAGATTGGCGAGGGGGGACCAGAGATTGGAGTTCAGACGAGCACCTGCCATGGAAATAACGATAAAACAAAGATAGGCTGGCAACGTCTCTTCAGTTGGAGAGACGTTGCTAGGAAGAGAAAAGGGTATCCCCCACTAAGCCACGAAGTCTATTTTGTACTCTGTCAAGGCAGGATAGGCTGTTTTTAGCAGCTCCTGCCCAGATGTGTCAGCAGTATTCCATCCTTGGACGTACTTGACTTTTATATAGATAGAGAATTGAATGTATTGAGATATCTTCTGGAGCGGTAGAAGGATCTCACCATCTTTCCAGCGACCTTGGCAACAGACTTGATGTACGTGTTCCATTTCAGATCAAGCCCAGAAGCTTGTCAAAACATGGGGCTTCTCCTAGACGGGAGCCATCCATTTCAATTGATGCCAGATGAGGATCAGGTCGTTGATGATGTAAGGATAGGAGTTTGGTTTTAGATGCATAAAAGGTAACCAGCCACGTCTTCCCCCACTGAACCACTTGTTCCAGATCAGAGGAGAGAGAATCAGAGAGAGCTTTGTCATTTACAGCCTTTGATGTGTTGCCGTAGATGGTAGTGCCATCAACATAGATGTCAATGAATGATTTAAGTATGTGTTTAGGGGGGTCATTGATGTAGATCAGGAAGAGAGTTGGGTCGAGGATGGTCCCTTGAGGAACTCCAGCATTAATACTGCAGGCCTCCTATTTTTATCCATCAACCACTACTCTTATGAGCCTATCAGAGAGAAATGATTTAATTATAGAGAATATTTCCAGTTATACCGTAGCTGGAAATCTTGTGAAGTAGGCCTTTATGCCATACATTGTCGAAGGCCTTTGATATGTCGAGAGCAATTGCCCTAGAAAGGAAGCCCTTGTCAAGAGATTAAATAATCCTATGAGATATAACCGTTAGCACATCTGCGGTAGATCTTGCAGAAGGGAAACCATATTGCGTGTCACTAAGAAGGTTATTTCTGCTGAGGTGGTTGACTATTTCTCTATTTAATATGGATTCCAGCTACTCATGACACACAAGAGACTTATTGGTCAATACTGAGAGGGAGATGACTTATCACCTGAGTTCTTAAATACCGGGCATACTGACGAGGTTTTCCAGGGTGTTGGAAAGCACTTCTCCTTAAGGCAACGCTTAAACAGTTTCGTAAGTATGGGAGCAAGTTCTGGTTGAAGCTTTGTTAACACTATAATTGGGATGCCGTCAGGGTCAGTTGTTTACTGGTATCAAGGTTCTTGATTAGCTTGGAGACCTCATGCACAGATATTTGTATGTTACCTAGCGTGTTCTGTGTTATGGGAGGAAATATGGGGAGTTGATGGCCTTCGCCACATGGGGTAGAATTAGCTGCAAAGTTCTTGGCAAATAGTTTGGCTTTGTCTAAAGCTGAAGAGATGACCGCTGGTCCATTGATAATGGTTGGGATAGAACACACACTTCTGTTCGGGATCCTATTTGTTATTTGTCAAAACTGGTGGGAACCAAGCTGCTGATCAACTATTTTGGATTTAACAGACTGGGCATATAGCACTCTTGCATTTTTATTACTCTTTTACAGTGGTTCCTGGCGATCCTGAAAGCAGCTTTAGTCTCAGTGCATCTATTACGTTGGTAGCTATGGGAAAAGTAATTTCTGTGCGCGCTGGCAGCAGCACATTCTGGGGAAAACCATGGCTGTCTCGTAGGTTTTTGTTGAAATTTTTTAGAGGGCATGAATCGGTCTATGCCAACAATTAACCATTCGGTTAGGTCTGATACTATAGAAGACACTTCCTTTTTAAACATGAAATGCAGAGGTAGGTCAGATATGAATGTACAGAAGCTATCACAGTCAGCCATGTAGAATATATATATATATATATATATAGAATATATATATATATAGAATATATATATATATATATATATATAGAATATATATATATATATATATATATATATATAGAATATATATATATATAGAATTATACATATATATAGAATATATATATATATAGAATATATATATATATAGAATATATATATAATATATATATATAGAATATATATATAATATATATAAATATATAGAATATATATATAGAGAATATATATAGAGAATATATATATAGAGAGAATATATAATTATTCTATATATATATAATATATATATATATACCATATATATATAGAATATATAAATATATATAGAGAGAATTTATATATATATAGAATGTATATATATATAGAATGTATATATATATATAGAGAGAGAGAGAGAGAGAAAGAGAGAGAATACATATATAGAATATGTATATATATAGAATATATATGTATCGAATATATATAAATATGTATATATATAGAATATATATATATATATATATATAGAATAAATACTTATATATATATATGTATATATATATAGAATAAATACATATATATATAGAATATATATATAGAATATATATATAGAATAAATATATATATATATATATAGAACAAATAAATATATATATATATATAGAATAAATACATCTTATAATATAAAGCTTAATGTCTGTGCTCGCGCGCGTGTGTGTGTGTGTGTGTGTGTGTGTGTGGTCACGAATAGGCTGCTATATGGTTGACTATTTTAAAAAACTGATTACATATAATG
>NC_136494.1:36716331-36906331 GCF_053919585.1 Euprymna scolopes | reverse complement strand
CAAGATCCAAAACCCCCGGCTCTTTAGACTAAAGGAAAAGACCCTGAGATACAGATTTACCATACAGCATTGCCCCGGGAAGTGGCACAGAGGCCCTGATGCAGTTTCCCGCCACCCAGTGGCGATGGTGCAAGCCCTCCTCGATGTATTTCCAACAAAACCCTCTCAAATGGATATACTGGAGTCGAACAACATAAGCAACATAACAGAGTCAACAGCCTTAATAGCAACATTTGCAGACAGCAGTAATATAGCCATGATATCACCAGACCTAATTCGTTCAGCAGGTCGTGGCGATCAACAATATAACAAATTAATAGACACAATACAGCAAGGCTTCCCAAAAACACGTAATCTCACTGCGCCTGAAATCCGTGAGTATTGGGAGGTGAGGCACCGCCTTAGCACTGACAATGGTCTAGTATTGTTGGATCGAAGGATCGTCATCCCCAAAACACAACGAAAAAAGGTCCTCCACTGCCTGCATTCTGCACACCAAGGAGTAGTTGGCATGAAAGCACGTGCCAACGAATCGGTGTACTGGCCAGGGATGGATGCATCAATCCGCAGTATTAGAGCGAATTGCATGGTATGCTCAACCATCGCACCTAGTCAACCAAGGGAGCCTATCATTCTAACACGACCCCCAGAGTGGCCATTCCAACAAATCGTCATGGATATTTTTTATATTGGAGATCACACATACCTTGCCTGCGCAGATAGGCTAACTGGTTGGCTAATTTTATACCGCCTAGAATCAGGTCACACTACTACAACCAAATTGATGTCCATATGCCGACAACTGTTCCAAACATATGGTGCCCCAGAAGAACTCAGCACCGATGGCGGCCCACCTTTCACTTCCAGCACGTTCCAAGAATTTCTGAAAACATGGTGTGTTAGGCACAGATTATCTTCTGTTGCGTATCCCCAATCCAATGGCAGGGCAGAGCTCGCAGTAAAAACTGCAAAGAGGATTGTGAAAGGAAACACAGGCCCCCACGGTTCCTTGGACAATGACAGTGTTGCCCGGGCCATCTTGCAGTATCGGAATACCCCAATCCAAAGCATTGGCCTATCACCGGCCCAATCATTACTTCACCGTCGACTACGTGACTCCATCCCATCACAGCCAATCCTCTACAAGCTTCATCCTGAATGGGTGTCAGCGGCACAACATCGCGAGGAAATGCTCCACCACCGCAATGCAAAAATAGTAGAAAGATACAATAAATATACCCACAACCTTCCACCATTACAAGCTGGTGACACTGTAGCCATCCAAAATCCAGTCAATCGCAGATGGAACACAACGGGCAAAATCATCAGTTCCCTACCAGATCGACAATACCGAATCAGGGTTAACGGATCCGGAAGGATCACACTTAGGAACCGCTGTTTCCTCAGAAAATGCGAACTTAAGCCTACACCAACCCCAATACCAAGTGCAGCACTAGGACCAACAATTCCCTCAAGCGATACTACATTCTTGCATATCCCACTATCTCCCTGTAATAGCACATACACAGCAACCAAACCCCAACAACAAACCACACATATATCCCCACGCTTTCGATCAAGGATTCCCCGAGCTCTTTCTCGGTTACTACCACACAACAACTAGGCCTAAAAGAGAGATACACCTCTCACACAACCCAGCCTACTCGTGGGGGGGGGGAAGAGGGGAGATGTAGAATAATCAAAAGAACTGTGTTAGTCAATAACACACAACAACAACAACAATAATAATAATAGCAGCAACACTTACCAAGGGTCCAACTTATGCACAAGACAGACATCAGATTGAGCTGGGCTTGTATTTATGTACAAGCATATCCAATCAGGTGATTCAGCCAATCACAATCCAAGGAATAGAATGGCCCATGTGTGCACAATGGAATCTCCCATTGTGCCATAAATAGTTCTCCTTTTTCATGAGAAGTAACTTTAGTCTTTGTTAAGTTATCCACAACTTGAATGCTGACCGAAAGTCCACTACACAATCCAACAATATATATATATATATATATATATATATATATATATATATATATATATATATATATATATATATAGTCAGAGAGAGAAGCATCTTCTCTTTGAAACAAGTTGTATAAAACAAAATGGACAACTTTTTACTATTAATACTTTTTTTCGAACTTTACATTTTCATTTTATGTCTTTTTTAATCTCAGGTTTAAAGGTTTTCATGAAAGAAGGAAGAGTGAAGCTTAATTGAATATTCTGAAGATTTTTCTTGGTGAAATTGAAAATCATGAGTGGGGAAATAATTTTGATTCCATCAGCAAAAACTCTGACATTGAAAGACGAATTAGAAGAATGAAAAAAAAAAATCAATGAAACAATCAATAGACAAAGAAAGGAATTGTTACTTGTGTGTCACAAAAATATATTCGAAGATATTCCTTATTTCTTACACCTGCATGGATTTTATAAGTTAAAAAAAAAACCGCAATAATCTTATAAATATGATATAATCAATTTCTACTCACATAAGAAAATAACTGAACCCGTAAACTTTGCATGTTCCCTCAGATTCGATAGCCATCAATATCAAATTGATGAATCAATATATATATGTGTGTGTGTGTGTGTGTGTGTGTGTGTGTGTGTGTGTGTGTATGAAGAGTTCGAATGCAAAAAGCGATAACACTATTTAAAAACGTATGAAATTATCACTCCAAAAAATGTTGCATTTCATCACTCGACCCCAAAAGTATATTTTGCATATGATGTATGCATTTTTTTTTTCGTTTGTTTACAATTGATTAATTTAAATTAGATTTATCACATTCTTTATTATGTATTATCATATTATCATATTACAGTAATTATCACGGGAAATAAAAGTATTAAGTCCTATAAACACCAATTAGGAACCCCCATAACCACAGAGCCTGCAATCAGGTGGATTAACCGATATGCTGCAAAATGCCTAACTAAAATTCACACACACACACACACACACACAAACATATATATATATATATATATATATATATATATATATATATATATATATATATATATATATATATATGTGCGTGTGCGCGCGCGTGTGTGTGTGTAAAAGCACTTTGTGTGCGCATGTTTGTGAGTTCATTTAACGGAAATTTTATCGTTACGTTCAAGGAATTTTATCCCGTTGCACGAGACTAAGATTTCTTAAAGAAATTTAATAAAAAAAAATAAAATAAAGGAAAGAATGATAGAAAGGAGATGTATAGTTCAACTGGGCTGCCAAATCAGTTCCTGTGGCGGTTCCTAAGAATTCTTTTAACAATTACACTTTTACAAAAAAAAAAAAAAAAAAAAATCGGCGTAGTTGGAACACGTCAACACTTCTTACCCTTTTTTGTGTGTTATTCAATGCAGAATTGAGATGCATAAATCATTAGCAATTGAGTTTATCTGACTTCTCACCACTAGAAATAAATTGATGGAGGATCCGTTACCAAATTTATTTCTTTTACTTTGCTTTTTTTTCACGGCATATCAACCCTTTCTTGTGTTATTTAACATCGAATTAATATTCATCTGGAAATAACGTATAAATACTATTTTATCAAATAAAATAGTAATTCCAACTGGTGCCATGGGAAATTGAAAACAGACTGTTTTGCTTGTTTCTCGAATTTATAATTTCATCTGATTTCAATTCCGTTCATGCTTTGTTTGGTAAGTTTAATAATCTCGATAGTTAATATTACTTTCTTCTTGTATTTCAAACGTCGGAACACCGCTCTGGTGTAATTCAAAGGTTGCAAAACCGCTCTGTTTTTTTTAGTTCATTGCAACACCGCTCTGGTGTAATTCAGTTCGACGCTACACCGCTCTGGTGTAATTCAGTTCGACGCTATACCGCTCTGGTGTAATTCAGTTCAACGCTACACCGCTCTGGTGTAATTCAGTTCGATGCTACACCGCTCTGGTGCCTTCAAAGCCTAACACCGCTCTGGTGCTTTTTTTTTTCTTCCCCAGCTTCTGCTGGTTTCACTCTTTTTAAAATGGCGCGCTCAATGTTTTAGCCAATCGAATCCCGCGTGACACAGTAAGAAGTAGTAGCACCAGATACAGCGAGAGAGGGGGAGAAAAGAAGGGGAGAAAGAGAGAGGAAAATACACCAATTAGAGGGGGGAAGGAAGGGGATGGAGAGAGTAGAAAGACACTAATAGTAGGAAAAAAGGAAGGGGAGGTAAATAGAAAAAAAGGAAAATGAAATTTCTAAACATTCTCTGTGGTTTCCAAATCGGACAGACCAATTTTTTGAAATTTCACACAAATTTAATTTACGAGGGGCGTGCAATAAGTAATGCCCCTGACCCGCCTCCCATAGCAGTAGAGCAACGAACTTGGCACAGTTATTAGTCTTTCTCTACATAGGAACCACCCAGAGTTATGCATTTCTCCCATCGTTTGATGCAGCTTTGGAGACCGTTTTTGTAGAACACCCCAGGGTGGTCCTCCAACCACGACGTGACTTCAAAAGTCAAGGCTGCAAAATCTGGGAAACGCTTTCCTTTCAAAAACAACTTCATGGCTGGGAAGAGGTGAAAAGCAGAGGGTGCAAGATCAGGAGAGTAGGGAGGATGGGGAAGGATTTCATAACCACACGCCCGCGCTTCTGATCTGGCGACATGCGAGTTGTAGACCGGAGCGTTGTCCTGCAGGAGAAGGGTACCTTTGCTGATCTTGCCCCGCCTCTTGATTTTCATAGCTTCCCTTAATTTCCTCAAAAGTGAAGCATAATAGGCTCCTGTAATTGTGGTACCCTTTGTCAGAAAATCTGTCATCACTACTCCGTCCTGGTTCCAGAAGACTGTGAACATGATCTTGCCAGCAGAGTGCTGCACCCTTGCCTTCTTTGGAGGTGGTGAGTCCAAGTGCTTCCACTGCATTGACTGGGCTTTGGTCTCTGCATCACAGTGATGAACCCAGGTTTTATCCCGTGTAAGCAGTCTTTTGAAAAACTTTGACTCATCTTCTTGGAACATCTCCAAATTACTTCCTGAGCACTCGACGCGTTCTTGCTTCTGGAATGGTGTGAGCAACCTGGGAATCCATCCGGCAGACACCTTATGCATATGCAAATGGTCATGAATGATAGTTTCCACAGACCCTGTACTAATCTTGACATCTTGGGCTATTTGGCGAATAGAAATGTGCCGATCTTCCAAAATAGCAGCCTCAACTTGATGGACAGATGCTTCATCAATGGCAGAAGGAGGGCGACCGGGTCTGGGGGCTGTTTCCACAGACTTCCGGTCATGTTTGAATTCACGATGCCAGCGTTTTACAAGGTCATATGATGGGGCATTATCACCATAAGTTTCTTTCATTTCATCAAAAGTCTCCTGTGGTGTGCGTCCTTTCAAATACAAAAACCGGATCACTGCTCGACATTCAACAGGCTCCATTTCACACCTGACTCAGTTCAAACACCTATAAAACAAAAACCACAATTATTTCAGAGCTGTAATTTGCCACATAACCCGTAGAGATATAAATCATTGCACCTGTAAAATGTCAGCTAGATCAGACAACTGGAAGTGGATCAGGGACATTACTTATTGCACGTCCCTCGTATGTGTCTAGAAGTGTTCTTAGATTTTATATCGGAATTTCCTAGATAAGTATCCAAAATCGATAATCGAAAAAAGAAAACGATTAATAAAGAACTAGTTCGATTCTGATCAAAGTTAACACTTATACATCCTAACATCACAAGTATATTTGAGAATTTTATCCATCATCCCTAGGATGATTAGATCGTCTTCATATTCATTATTATCATTATTATTATTATTATTATTATTATTATTATTTCTATTATTATTATTATTATTATTATCATTATTAGTGAAAAGAGCAGATGTATGGAGAAGTGGTGATGAAGTTCGAACTTTGACTGTAGAAAAAGAAGTACTTCACAAGTTAAAAGAGGTTCTTCTTAGAGACGAGATCATAGACATTCCAAGTATGAAGAGTAGTGATAGGCGGAAGGTGAAAAGCGAGGTAAAAATAGTTCAAGGAGTAATTCACAACATCATAAGAAAGAACATATCGATTACGGAACTGAACAGGCTTCTGTATGCAACGCCATACATTATTGCGAATCGTCTTGGCTTATTACAGAAGAAAAAGGGAGAAATGAAGGATAGAAGGCCACACTGGCAGAGGCGGCTTGAAGAAAGTATTAAACGATGGTGGAAAGACATTGGTAGAATCGAAGAAATAAGAAAAGGAGTTAAACTAGGACAGAAAGCTAAGGACGAGCTTGAAAGGAGGGGTAATCTCCAAAAATACCGTTAGGGCTTACAACATGGCCGCCAGAAGAGTCAACAAAAAACTGCGAATAAAATATATAAAACTCGTAATTTCTGTTTTAAAATGGGTTGTCAATTTTCTTTATGAAATATACTTCCAAAATAAACTATTACAGTCGTTTAAAACATAATAGAAGTATTATTTTTTATTTTTTAAAAACAATGTTTACAAAATGTCTACGCACACTGGTGGTATTAAAATTTAGGAACTTTGTTGGAAAAAGTGTTGCGTTTCGGCAGAACAACCTTTTCCGGAACAATCAGTCTCAGCTGTATAAAGAATTGAATGGTAGTAAACAGGTGGGAAATAACAACACTCCAAATGCAAAAGATGCAAGGAAGTTCTGGAGTGGGATTTGGTCTGTCGAAGGGCGATATAATAAGAAGGCTAGCTGGTTTGGAGAGGTCAAAGAAAGGCTATCAGAAATGCAGCAGATGAAGAACGTTGAGATAACCATCGATGACGTTAAGGCTGGCATACGAAGGATGACAAACTGGAAGGCACCTGGTCCATATGGAATGATGGGCGTTTGGTTTAAACAGTTTCCATGCCTTTGTCCACCTAAAGCTGCTGCCCTGCAAAGGGTTGTAGAGTCGGAAGATGTCCCTGATTGGCTTGTGAAGGGAAGAACAACTCTGATTAGGAAAGATCCTGCAAGGGGAACAGATGCCAATAATTATAGACCAATTACATGTCTGCCACTTATGTGGAAACTGTTGACTGGAATATTTGCGGAGAAAATTTATGAACATCTTGAGAGTAATAGTGTTGACGAACAGAAGGGGTGCCGGAAAGGCTCGAAAGGTATCAAAGAGCAACTACTAATTGATAAAGCAATAATGCAGGATGCAAAGAAGAAGAGAAATCTGAGCATAGCATGGATCGATTACAGAAAGGCTTATGACATGGT
Source organism: Euprymna scolopes (assembly GCF_053919585.1). Classification (NCBI taxonomy): domain Eukaryota; kingdom Metazoa; phylum Mollusca; class Cephalopoda; order Sepiida; family Sepiolidae; genus Euprymna; species Euprymna scolopes. The sequence continues at coordinate 36,899,073 of NC_136494.1, read as the reverse complement.
TTCTCATTCATGGATACGTGAAACATTATTGATGATGAAGGTCGCTGAGAATCTGGTAGGGCTTTTGGAGGCAAGTATGGCTCAATGGAAAACGGTGCTGACAGCAAACAGAGAGGAGATGGGTCGGATTGGCATTAAACGTGGAATATTTCAAGGAGATTCGTTATCTCCACTTCTTTTTGTAATGATTATAATGCCACTGAGCATGCTCTTGAAGAGAGAAAAACTGGGGTATAACTTTGGATCTGATGGTAGACGCCTCAACCATCTACTATTTATGGATGATTTGAAAATATTCAGTAGAAATGAAAAGGAAATGGAGAGACTGGTAGAGCTCGTAAGGTCATACTCAGAAGACATTGGGGTGGAGTTTGGGATTAGTAAATGTACGGTGCTGGTGATGAAAAGAGGAGTAAAGGTTCATTCGAATTGAATAGAGCTGTCAAATGGAGAAATTATGAAAGAAATAGAAGATACAGGATATAAGTATTTGGGAGTGTTGGAGGGTATAGGCACCATGGACAGAGAAATGAAAGAGGAAGTCAGGAAGGAGTATCTTAGAAGAGTGAAACTAATTGCAAAGACCAAACTGTATGGAGGAAACCTAATGAAAGCAGTAAATGCATGGCAGTCAATGTTTTGAGATACAGTGCAGGAATTTTAGAATGGTCTGACAAGGATTTGCATGCCATGGATATCAAAACTAGAAAAGTTTTAGCAATGTTTAGTATATTTCACATTCGAAGTAGCGTAGCAAGGCTGTATCAAAAGAAGAAAGATGGTGGGAGAGGATTGAAAAGTGTAAAAGATTGTGTTAGAACCGAGGAGATGTCGTTGAAGGAGCATGTGATTAGAAGTGAGGAGTGGATGCTTAAGGTTGTGGCCAATGAAGTGGAGGTATGTGAGACCAAGGCTGATTATGTGAAACGTATGGATAGAGAAAGGGCAGAGGAATTGGCTAGGAAGAAAATGCATGGAAGGTTCTTCCAGGATATAGCAGAAGTGGCTGATGAAAGATCATGACAATGGCTTAGAGCTGGGTATCTGGCTAAGAGTACTGAAGCTTTTGTTTGTGCAGCACAAGAGCAGGCATTAGGAACACAATTGTTAAAAAAAAGTAGTTCTAGGAGAGGAAGATGCTCCAGAATGCCGGATTTGTGGTAAGGCCTCAGAGTAAATTGCGCACCTTGCAGCAGAGTGTAGTGAACTGGCCCAGAGAGAGTACTGCAAAAGACACGATCGTATGGGACTCCGGATGTACTGAAAGGTGTGTAAGAGGGTTGGGGTGAAGTATGCTGGAAAATGGTTTGAGGAGGTGCCTGATGAAGTGAGAACAAGTGAGGATGGCAAGGTAGATGTATGGTGGGACAAAAGTGCCATAACGACTAAGCAATTGGAACATAATCGTCCGGATTTGGCCGTCATTGACAAGGTCTCAAAAAACTGGCAGATTTTTTTTACTTTTCTGTATCCTGGAACAGGAATGTGAGAGAGAAGGAGAATGAGAAGTGGATCCATTATGCTCCATTGACCTTGGAGATAAGGCGTATACACGGGGTTAAAACACAAATAATCCCGGTCGTAGTTGGTACACTAGGAGTAGTATCAAGTCGTCTGGAAGGACAATTGAAAAAAATACAAATCCCTGATGTTTTAGGCGGCCTTCAGACCTCTGCAATTGTAGGTACCACCAACATTCTTAGGAAACCCCTTAATCTTTGAAACTCCTGGTTTGAAGCCGGAATTAAGGAAAATCCTCTGGAAATGAATCCCATCCCTTTCCAGAGAGACGTTGATAAACGAAATTATTATTATTATTATTATTATTATTATTATTATTATTATTATTATTATATAGCTAAGATAAATGGATGACTTGTTCAATTAATTATGAACTACGACTAAATAGAAAAATGATAAAGGTATTTTTCGAACATAAAATGATAAATGTATATTTTTTTTAATAGAGGTATTTTTCGAACATAATACAATCACAAAATATGGTATATTTTAGCATGTATTTTGTGTGATTAAATAATATAGGAAAAGACCTTCAGCTTACAATCGTTGATTAACTCACATTTGATATCATAGTAGAGAGATCGATAATGATGGTTTGAAAATGATGTAATGAATATTAGTACATCCGGGTTCCTACTTACCAAAATATGATTGGTTGGTTAAGCCATAAATACTGATTAGTAGATACGCCTGAGAGAAACATTGAAAGATACGCAGAAAGCCTTACGCTTACGATGTACCAACTCCAACTATGAACACTTATTCAGCAAGGCAAATTACTAGATTATTACTCGAATACTGTAAGCAAAACCACTCAGCTACTTTAAATGAATGTTTCGATTTGTTGGGTATATCAGAAAATGATGATAATTAAGAAAAAGATCGACTTTTCTTTAAAATTACGTCACTGTGATTGCATTAAAACGAGTTTAATTTTGCCACGAATTTAAAATAAATCTTGTGTAATTTTATTCGATAAAATAAATTAATTTGAATAATTTAGTAATCCATAATTCTGCTTGAACAAATTTACAAATAATAAACGATTTTGCTGTAACTACGGAAACAATCAGAGAGTGGAATGTGTTTGCGTTTATTAATCTTTTCTTTCAATAAAACAATTCCTTCTGTCTCGAAAATTGGGTGGAATGATTATCTTAGATAAAACCATTTTCAATTTTAAGTGATTTGTTTTCATCGAATACAATTGTTCATGTAAAAAAAAAAGCGATTAAAATGGTTTTTACACTGTTACAACAAAGCAATTTTAAAGAAATATAGATTTCTCCTAAACTATCATTATTTTCAAACTCCTACTAACTTCCGTATCATCAACGATAATATATGTATTTGTTTCAATATGGAGTATTGTTTCAATATAGAGTAAATAATACTCAACACAAAGGGAGATAATTCAGTATATAACATCACAAGCAGCTGACTAAATATTATATAAAAATGAAAATTGTTTGCGGCCGCTTGATATAAAATAATAAACGACCATTGAGATAAAGCTAATATTTATGTCTACGAGAATAATAATTCAGTTTAAAACAGTTAACAACTACGCTTCTTTCTTAGAACTGCACGCCTGTGAAATTGTCTTCCGTTTTCCTGCTTTCCATCTGACTACAATATGGTTGTCTTCAAGTCTAACGTAAACAAGTTCTTGATGAGCCGTCCCACTTGTTAACAAATTTACCGAATTTTCATTACTAACGATTACTATATTGTCCAATTTCTACTGTACACTCTTTAACCCTTATCCTCGAGTGGCCTCTTGGCGTTGATAGGTGGTGATGCCTATGTAAAAAAAAATGTATTTTATCTCTATGTAAACATTAACGATGTGTATATGTTTATATATTTCTATGTACAGAATTAACTCCTAAACTAATTAACCGATCATTATGAATTTTATAATACAGCTGCTAGGGGTAATGGTGGAGATGTGGTTATCTTTAGTTTAATTTAGTTTTGTGTATATAGACTAAACAGGTCGTGCAAACAATTAGGAATATTTGAAATGTATCTGATTTTCTGAGAAATTTTAATAATAGGTATTAGACATCAGTTAACAACTACGCGTCAAATTTCAACTTCGTTGGAGTATTTTAAAGCATTTGTAAAACGTAAAATATTGGTAATACTTCCTATTTGAAAATTCAGATATTTCAGATTTTCATTTAGACACCAATTAAGTAAGATTTCCTGCTTTTCAGTTTCTTTTTAAGACCATTTTATACTAAGCCATGAATTTTAAAGATTTTCTTGAACGAAAATCGTGTAAGCGATTTTGATCACAATTGGAATAAGGATTCTAAACGTAAGGTTTAAGGGGACATGAGAGTGGTGTAAATGGAATTAATTTTACCCATTTTAAAATGAATATTCTAATTAAAATTTAGGGAATATTTAAGGTGCATTGCCACTGAAACATAAGATGCTGTCAATTAGGGGTCATACCTACGGAAGCATCTTAAGTGAGGAGTTGTGTAGCGAGATGTTTGTTTACATTACAAGGAAGCAGGGTCGAGAAGAGAATTTTAAAAGGTTGGAGATTGAGGACAGAAAACTATTATAGTCGAAAGCTTTCTGCGGTTTAGGTACCTCGAGAATGAAAGAATGGGGTTTTGGTGATTGTCAGTTTAGTCAGGAATATTTACATCAAGGTAGCAAATTTGTCGGAGTAAATTCCAATGGAACATTACGTTTCTGAATTTTTTTTAGATAAGGAATGGTTATTTGTATTATTTGGATATTTTGGACTACTGTTCTTATCTTGAGTATCATTTTCAGAACGTTCTCAATGTAACCTGTGACGATTCCCGAGTTCAACAGAAACATTCCCGAGTTTGGCAAGAAAAACATGAAGAAGATCGGAGATAACATGGACCGAAACGTTTTGAAAATGAGACTCAATCTGAGAACAATAGTCCAAAGAATTCAAATATTACCATTGAAGTAGTTGTAACACAATTACAAGGATGCAACATGGGGCAAGAGATCAAAGTGTAGTATCTGTTCTTCAGATGCTGCACTTCAATTTCTTGTTCTCTGTCAGTGGAGGAGAAATCCTTCACGATGAGACCATTTTTATTTTTGTTCCTTTTCTCCACATTAAAAAACGACCCTGATGTCTAACTCTGTCCCGTGGGGAGGCATTGTAAATAGGAACATGGGGCAAGGATTGAAGCTTAGTAAACAGTGAAATCTATTATATCAGAGGAGCTTTGCTTGGACCCTGTGTTGATGTACCAGCCCATACTCCTTTTTATGGGCAAATGGTGACTTTCTCGAAAAGACTAGCAAGGCGGGTCTTGTACTTATTGTTAAAATTTCACAAAATCGGATATACCTGAACTTACATGAAGGCCTTCCAAGCCCTTTTTACCCTCTATGCACAAAATTAAATTAAACATATCTAACAATGTAAACAATTATTACACATAGTAGTTGTGTTCTAAAATTACTTAGTTTACGATTGAATTCTTAGTAAATATAAACACGCAGACATATATAGATATAAAATATATTTACCAGTGAATTATTATAATCATATAGATGCAAATAGCTTTATTTCAGTGGTCGTTTATTGTTATTTTATATCAAGTGACCACAAACAATTGTCATTTTTTATATAATGCTTACTTATCTCCCTTTGTGGTACACACTATTTACTTCATATTAAACCAAATACATATATTATTTTGGTTGATGCTATAATACAAAAGTTAATGGGAATTTGAAAATAATGATAGTTTACGAAAAATGGATATTTATTAAACATTGTTCCACTGTAATTGTATCAAAATAATTGTAATTGTTTTTATTTGTTCTTCAAGGATTTAAAATAAACTATGTTTAATTTTATTAGATGAAAGCAAATGAATTTCAGTTTAGGAATATACGAAGATATAGACATACCTATCTTCATATAAATAGGGATTCGTGTGTGTGTGTGTGTGTGTGTGTGTATGTATGTGTGTGTGCGTGCGCGTGTGTGTGTGTGCGTGCGTGTGTGTGTGTGCGTGCGCGCTCGCGCGTGTGCGCGCGCGCGTGCGTATGTGTATGTGTGTGCGTGTGTGTGTGCGCGCGCGCGTGTGAAGCTCATGTGGAAAAGGGAACAATAACAAAATAATATAAAAATAATAAATATAAAATATTTGGCTAATATCTTTGACAGAATGTTATCAAAGTAATTCGAGTTTAGTTTTATATCACTTTATAGAGCACTTTTATCTAATATTATAAACTTAGTTTCATTAAAAAGTCGCCGAAACATTTCATTCTGCAACTCGTCGGCTCCCTTTTTGTTATTAATGTTTTTTGCATAGGTTTTAGCGTCCCAAATCGCCGTATGCAATAGAATTAAAGAAGTTTTAAACTGTTAAAAAAACTAAAAACGAAAGAAATTTTTTGTTGTTGTAAAGAATCGTAATTGGTTGGAATTTTGTTTTAATTACAAATTTAATCGTTGTTGATTTAAACCACTGATTTAAACCACTATATAAATCGAAATAAGGAAATTGTTTTTTTTTAAAGATAATTTAAAAAATCCCAGTAAATAGTACAAATTACAAAACAACTCTGCTTGAATGCAAGGGGGAAAAAAACCCTCCACCGGTAGGCGTGCGCGAACCTCAAAACTAATAGTTATGAGACAATTTTCTAATCAATTCGGCCACAGCGCTGATTACGACATCCAATCGAAAATTCGTGTATTTAAACTAATTCAGAGAGCAATAGTTAACGCATGCGCAGATGTTGAAATCATTTAGAAAGAGACAATTTTAGCTGGGCTTATCTTGAAATAAAACGCAGTTTCTAAACGAAATAATTGATATTTTTTTCTATTTGGATATAATTTGTCCAAGAGATTGCTCTTTCTAACGATGCCGAGTTAGTGGGTGTACGGTGCCGGTGCACATGAGAAAAGTTTTAGTAGACATTCAGACACATACACATAAATACTAACACACAGGCATCTCTCCATTATGTGATAGATTGGCGAGGGGGCGCCTGACAATGTTCGGCGATGCCCGGTCATAAAAAATTATGTGATATATATATATATATATATATATATATATATATATATATATATATAATTTTTATTTTATTTATATATATATATATATATATATATATATATATATATAATTTTTATTTTATTTATATATATATATATATATATATATATAATTTTTATTTTATTTATATATATATATATATATATAAGAATTAATGCCCACTTTATAGTAAGCATTGTTGATACGGAAAACAAAATTCAAAATTTAACGGTTTAAAGCTAAACAAGTGCAGAATCTCATTCAATAAATATACATTTTTATTTATTAAAATTAAATTTGATATTTCGATACATAACAAAATCTTCATCAGAAAATACAGATTTTTTTATGGTCAAAGTATAGGCTCTTTTTTTCTTTTTACTTGCCATGGCGATGGTAATGTTTGGTACGTCTTCCTTCAAAAAAAAATCCTGTATTTTCCTGATGAAGATTCTGTTATGTATCGAAATATCGAAATTAATTTTAATAAATAAATATGTTTATTTATTAAATGAGATTCTACAATTGTTTGGTTTTAAACCGTTAAATTTTTTAATTTTGTATATACATATATTTTTTTAAAATTCCATTTTCACCCCAAACAAGGCGCAGTGCCACTTTGATGTAGGGGGCTATTATCTGGGACATAATTGCAGGAATACTATGTAGGGAGTTGAGCAACAAGATATCTGTTCACATTACACTTGAACTTCTGCATGTCAGTACAGTTGACAAAGCAGGAACCCGGAAGGAAATTCCAAAGTCTAGCAGTTCTGAGGCAGAAACTATTAGAGTAGAAGGCTTTCTTACATCTAGGGATCTCTACTGTGAAGGGGTGGGATTTTGTTGCTTTTCGAGTTTGTCGGGTGTATTTACGTCGAGATGGTACAAGTGTTTGTAGTTCGTCAAAGTATTCACTATGAAAATACTTGTAGAACAAGCAGAGGGATGACACATTTCATCGACCTGACAGAGGTTGAAGCTTAGATGACAGTTCAGAACCTATCAGGTTGGTGACTCCCTTTTGAATCCTGTCCAAGAGTAAGAGACTAGTAGCAGATGCACCAGCCCAATCATGACAACAATACTCCATACATGACGAATGGTAGCCTTATAGAGATACAAGATACTCTCAGCCGTAAGTAGCTTTCTAGCATGGTAGAGGGAGTTCACCTTCCTTGCAGCGGCACTGGCAATGCTCTCAATGTATCTGTTCCAATTCATGTTCCCTTTGAACGTTAGGGCGAGGAGTTTAAAAGAAGCACTTTCAGGTAATGTATCTTTAGCCATAGTTATTGGCGGTTAAGAAGGTTTCTTGTGATTATTGAAGGAAAGAAGCTTAGTCTTGACAGCATTGAATGTGACCATCCATCTATGTCCCCATTCTACTACAGATTGCAGGTCTTCCTCTAGTGTTTCTGCCATTTCTTAGATATGTATTCATTTGTTTTTCCTTCGTGCCTGATATTAAGTACGGTGTCATCAGTAAATATACCCATCTCTGAGACAATTTTATCAGGGAGGTCATTTATGAATATTAGGAATAATAAAGTCCAAGGATATACCCCTGAGGTACTCCCGCATTTATATTATATTACTCAGATGTATGACCGTCGAGGACAACTTGGATTCTACTCTTACTTAAAAAGAATTTAACTATGTTAAGTATTCGTCCAGTGATACCATATGATCTGATTTTCCTGAGAAAACCATCGTGCCATCACCTGTCAAAAGCCTTAGATATATCTAGGGTATGTCTACTGTTCTACTCACCCCTGCTTTGTCCAGAGTATGGTATATACATTCAGAGATTACAGTTAGGATACCTGCTCTAGAACGGGCTTGTCTAAATCCATATTGTTAGTCAGTCAAAAATTTAACAGCTGTAAGGTGATGGACTAGAACTTGGTTAATTAAGGACTCAAATTTTTAGGCGAAAAACGGGAGGAGGCTAATGGGGGGATAATTTAATTGGTCAATTCTTTCACCATAATTCTTGAAAACAGGTACCACAGAAGCAGTTTTTCAGCAGTCAGGAAAGCAAGATTCATTTGTTGTAAACTTTGGAGAGAACTGGAGCTACCACAGTGACTATTTTTTTAATAGCACAGCCGGGATGAGATCGGGTCTCCATGCTTTTGAGGTGTCAAGGTTTATAATATCATGCACTTTAGAATGGGTGATCTTCAGATCATCTATTGTGGCATCTGTCTGCAAGGAAAGTCAGGGAGGGTGTGGTTTGCTGGGTGCAATGTAGAGTTTGAGGCAAATCGACTGGCAAGCATGTTAGCCTTCTCGGTTGCCGTGCAAACAACCTCATGATTGTGTGATAGTGAGGGAATTGTTGATTGCCCATTATTTACTACATGGGTTCCTAATTTCTGTGTTTTGATGCGTTTTCTAATGGTTTCGATATATTCTCTCTTAGCTGTCGCTATTTCTCTCTTACAATTACTTCTAGTTTTCATAAACTTCTGTCTGTTTGAACTGAACTTATGTTGATTAAATCTGCAGTACGCATGCTGCCTTTGATCAATGGCAGTTGCACAAATAGAAGTAAACCATTGGGGAGAGTGAGGCTTGCTAAAAATTTCCACATGGGAACATGTGCTTCAATTGCCGTTTTGAACCATTAAGTAGTCTCATTTGCAAACTGTTCAGTGGGAAGAGAAAAGATATTTCCCCATGTGGCATCTCTGATGAGATCCCTGATGGCTTCCCAGTCATCCTTTTTATAATACCTTGTTGTTTTGAGCAATTGCTCTTCCATTCTGGGTCGATAATTTAGGGCTCTTTTTACCATTATCAGTATGATCAGCATTTCCGAGTGGGCTGTGGGCAATCATTACACAATTATCAGGAACTGTAGTCAAAAATAGATCTAGAAGTGAGGCATGTTGATTTTGCTGGTCTTGGAAACCTGTCAGAAATGTAACCATCTGTGATAGGGAATGAGATATAGAGAAGCTATGTGTTATGTTACCAGCTGCATCTTTGTAAGTAGAGAATCAAAACCAATTCCTTTGATGGACATTGAAGTAACCAAATACGTGTACTTGTATGCTAGTATCGAGGGAGAGTGCTGTACCTATGCTGTCAGACTTGGTTTATTAGGGACAGTCTTGGTTGAGGTAGAGTGGTAGAGAAAATATAAGTAGCTAATGTTATGTTGCATTTTAAGTCTAAAGCACATAAAGGCCTGGTTGTCTGATTCTAGTTTTGTTCTGTAGTCAAGGGGAGGGTGTTTTGAATATAGACTCCAAGTCTGTGCGTATGTCTGTCTGAGTCCTTACGGCAACATAGGAGATAACCAGGCATGTTAAAGTGATTAGAGGGGGTGGAGGAGTGTAGGTTAGTTTCACTTAGTGCTAAGATATCCGCGTTATTTGCTAGGAGAAATGATTCAACATCATTTTAAATCCAAGCCTACAGATATCCATAAATGCAAGCTTCACAGGAGGAGGCAAATTAGGGTACCTTTCCATGCGCAACATGGCACTACAATCATCCCGATATTATACAACTGTTGATGGAGCAGTCGGTCTAAGCACTACCAAAGAGTTAGGGCTCCTGTACTATCAGTCAGAAACAGCAGCCAGAAACTGTAAATCCGGTACCCTCAATCCATCAAACAAAAGTCAACCCAATCCAATTGCACTGGCATATATGGCACTCAAGCGCCCAAAAGTGCCCAATTTTAGGGAATGGGGTGTGACGGGAGCAGAGAAAACAGCGTTCACTGCCCTAGTCAGGAAACAAATTCGACCATTGGGTGTTTCTGTCGAGATCCTGTGATAGCACCTTTACGCCTGGCTAATAGGCAAAGAAGGAGTATGAAAGCCAGGCAATAGACAGAGCCTATCTACTCCTTAAGCAGTTCAGGTTTGCAAAGTGGTATTTTGTTTGAGTCACCAGCTCTAGGAAGGTTTTCGTCCAGGACTTCTCCCCTTAGTTTTCCTTCTACTAGAAGGATTACCTGGGAAGATCTATGGGTCCATCAAAACCGAGAGGATTTGCCCTGCACCTGCGTCCTAAACCAGGTATTTCTCCGCATAACAACGAGTATCGGTTCAGTTGTGTATTAATTATTGTAATACTACTTCGTATCTAAGGGAAAGAGAGATTAAGAGTTGATATTTAAATATAGATTACTTTAAATCTAAGTATAAGACCATGGCTAGTAAGTATCCTAAGCCTAGTTAAAGGATAAGAGTATACTTTAATGTTTAGTGTTAATCGATTTTTAAAAGGTCAGCTTGCTAAGGTTAAAGTAAAGACCCCCTCTTCAAAACTAGACCTCACTTCAAAGGTACATGCAATGTATAAGATTTAATGCCAACTTGGAAAGTAGGACAATTGGTTCGTTTTAAGGAGGGAGGATTTTAATTTACAGAATACAGTATAATTACACATTAGGGTATAGAGTTTTGGGTAGAGTTTAGGAGTAAGAAAAAAATTGGGGGGAATTATATTTAACATGCAAAACAGATAAAGGCAGTCGTCTTGGAGGTAAAGCGTCTGTTGAATATAATTGGATATACGTAGCATGCTAGTAGCAGCATTTGTTTAGCTTTGAGAGAAACAATTAGGACATGGTATGTTGTTTTAGTCAGAATTTAGGCCAGGCACAAAGCACCTCAAGTAAGATCCTGATATTGTAACTCTGCACTTTGCTAATTTTGATCTAAGTAGCGATATAACTAACTTGAACTAACCCTTTCCCAGACAAACAACTCACATTGATTTCTATCCATGCAAAAGTACACTAGGAAAGTCACTTCAACTTGAACAAGCTAGATCACCTGTACAAATCATGCATAAAAGGGTTCAATCCGATTTATGTCCAACTTTTAAAATCTGACATGATATTATATATTAGATATACGGGCAATGCCTGGTAACCTTACACTATTCTGACAAAGGGAGAACACTGGTCTTTGATTGTTTTAATCACAATTCAGTATACTTTTCTTTTTAGAATGGGTATGTTTTTTCTAGAGTAGATAATTAAAGTTGTACTTGGGAACCCATGTCAAACTGCTTCAAGATTTGGGGTCAGTTCAATAAATCGTGGATCACCTTCGCCTGAAACCAGATTGTTTGAAAAATCAATGATGAATCGCATCAGCTGCGATTTAATCAGTCAAGAAATGATTCGATTTTGATTGATGCTTTGTAATTGATTTCCTGACTTGCATTGCTTGACGTAAACAGGAAACCCGCTTGCTAGAATAAACAATGGCACCTGGTGAAACGTATGCTTTCCGACCTCAGTTTCATGAAGCTAACATGATTGACATCTGCACATAGTCATGATATTAAAGTCATGCTTCGCTGGCTGTAATAAAAGTGCTTCAACAAAAAGAACTTCATCAGAATATGATCCTAGTGTGCAAATATGATTTCTGGGTTAAATTATCTATATCACTAACCCAGAATGTTTTTTTCAGCATTTCGTCATACACTGCACTCTTTTATTTATTTTTTCGTCTTTTTACAAAACGGTATGTCGAATGTACAGTATTGGTAGCTTTTGGGTGAGATGTTTTTATACTATACAGTTACTGCTTATCAAGCCCCAGAAGCCATCCAAGTGTAAGGATTAATGGGTGTCAACAGAGACAACACCGTGATCGTGGAAATTGGGTAAGAATTAATTATTTAAGAGATTTAATTATGTTATAGTCAGCTGGGAAGCACCTCTGTGGCATTGTGTTCCCCAGACGAGCAGTTATGGGAAAAAAGTTTTGCTCATAGAATTTTCATTTAGTTTTAGGCACAAATAGAGGGAAATGGAACATGTTTGCTGTGAATGTTTTACAGGGGAGGGGGAGTCATAGAGTGAAGAACAGTGGAGCACCTACTATGAAAATAACGATAGAGCAGAGATAGACTCGCAACGTCACTTCCATGAGAAAGAGGTAGCAAGGAAAACAATCTGAACTTGTTTATGTGTTCAAGAAAGTGAGAGAAAAATTCGCTTGCAGGAATAAACAATGACACTTGATGAAATGCATGTTCTCCTAACCTCAGTTTCAACAAGCCAACACGATTGGCATCAGCAGCGAGTTGTAGCGATAAAGTTTAATTTCTACAAAAAACAGTGCTTAAAGACAACAAATAAAAAGACTCCATCAGTATACGAACATGGAGGTCCAAGCATGATCTTTTAAAGCATTACTAACTCAATGTGCCTTATTAATTAACCAGTTTTATTGGCACAAAATTCAAAGTGCATCAAGCCATGTAAAAAGACATCTATGTAAATCTTCTAGCAGGGAGACCAGACATTGCTTGGGATATAATGATGATCAATGAACGTTTCACACTCCCATATTTTTATTGTCATCGAAATTGGCAAAATCGACCATTTTTCAATCAAATAGATTGATTGCCTGCTCCAGTTAGGGATGCCCCCCCCCTGCAATGCAATGGGAGGAAGCTTCACATAACTCTCTGCCGTGACGTAGTCCATAATACATTATGGTCCATATTCCACAGTAGAGAACCTACTGTCGATTTTGTAAAATTATTTTTTGATATATAATGGCTTGAATTAAAGTTTAAAATGCAAACGTCACATATCATGCTTCGATTGTGCTCTAAACACAAACATTTATTTTGAATGCGCCCCTGCCATATCAAAGAACCTACTGTTGAATTTAGGCCTAGAATTTTTTATTGTGCAAGTAAAAAGACATCTATATAAATCTATATACAGTCTTAAATCGCAGCAGCCGACAATTGGTAACTGGTATCTTTTGTTTATTAATTTTTTTCCGTGATTTTTTTATTTATTAAATTGTTAGGTGAAAGAACAGAATAATTAAAACGATTCCTCTTTCCTCTTAAGAAAGGCTTTCTAAACAATAACATTACTATTTCACATGAGCACAATTTCATTGAAATTACAATATGGTAACGGTTTTGATTATATTTATGAGGTTTTCTTTTCAACTTTTCTTTTTTAACTATTTGCTAATTTTTAAACATTGGTCATTATTTTTGGCAAAGAAGAGAAAAGAACACAGTTTTTGTTCAATATCTATTGGTGGTCTACATAACCTGCCTGGAATGATAACGCAGTTTCTATTCTGCCTAAGTACCGTCATCTTTAAAAAGTACTAAAACTATATAACTTTTCAACGAATGCTATAATGAATCTTGTTTTCCTGACTGATAGAAAACTGCTTCTGGGTTACCAGTTTACAAAAATTCTGCCGAAAGAACTGACCCATTAAATTATAGTCCCATTAGCTTCCTTCCTCTTTTCGCCAAAATCTTTGAGTCCTTAATTAACCAAGTTCTAGTCCATCTCCTCACAGGAGCTAAACTTCTGTCCGATCAATAGTATGGGTTTAGGCAAGCCTGTTCTACTACAGATATCCTACCTGTACATATATACTATGCACTAGATAAGGCAGAGGATGCTAGAGCAGTAGCCCTAGATGTATCTAAGACATTTGACGGGATATGACACGATGGTCTTCTCATGAAAATCAGATCATTTGGTATCACTGGACGAATACTTAACATAATTAAATCCTCCTTAAATAAGAAAAGAATCCAGGTTGTTCTCGATGGTCATATGTAAAAAGAATATAATATAACTGTGGGCGTATCTCAGGGGTCGATCCTTGAACCTTTATTATTCCTGATATTCAAAAATTACCTTCCTGATAAAATTGTCTCCATTGCTGACGACAATACACTCTATAACAGACATGAGGGGAAAACGAATAAACACATACCCAAGGCAAAGCAGAAACCCTAGAAGAAGACCTCCAGTCTGTGGTGGAATGGGAACAAAAATGGATGGTAATATTTAATGCTGTAAAGACTAAGCTTCTTTCCTTTAATAATTACAAGAAACTTTCTTAACCACTAATAGCCATGATTAATGATACATTACCTGAAACCACTTCGTTTAAACTACTTGGCTTACCGTTCATAGGGAACATGAGTTGGAACAGATACATTAGTGGCATTACCAAGGCTGCAGCAAAGAAGGCGAGCTATCTATACCATGCCAGAAAGTTACTTATGACCCAGAGTATCCTGTACTTCTACAAGGCCACCATTCGCCCATGTATGGAGAATTGTTGTCATGATTGTGCTGGTGAATCTGCTACTAGTCTCTCACTCTTAAACACGATTCAAAAAAGAATCACCAACCTAATAGGTCTCGCACTGTGAGCTAGGCTTCAAACTATCTCAGATCAACCCTCTGCCTGTTTTACAAGTATTTTAATACTAGGTGCTGTGACGAACTACAAGTCCTTGTACACCTTCAATGTAAATACCCCTGACAAACCCGACAAGCAGCAAAATCCCACCCCATACACAGTAGAGATCCCAAGACGCCAGAAAACTTTCTACTCTAATAGTTTCTCGTCTCGGATGCTCAAACTTTGAAACTCCATTCCAGATCCGGTCCTAGATATGACCTTAAACTATATCCAGTGGTGAGGCCCCAGCTTGCAGGCTTTGGGGAGTGTGGAGCCACCCTTTAATTACCATTGCTCCCAGGTCCACTCTGACCCGGAGTGGTAGTACCTGCTAGGGTCCCAACTATGGGTTAAATAGAAACTGATTTGAAAACAACAAATATATTTTATTAAAAAAATTTTTCTTCAAAATCTTTGGATTCGGCATTAAATAACCCGACAAGGGTTGATATGCCGTAAAACAAAAACAACCAACCAACCAACCATTCCAGATCCCTGCTTTCCTAACTATATTGACATACAGAAGTTCTAGTGTAATGTAAACGGACATCTTGATGCCCAACTCCCTACATAGTATCCCTGCAAATTATGTCGCAGATAGTAGTCCCCTACATCAAAGTGGCACTGTGCCTTGTTTGGTGTGAAAATGAAATGTTCAAAAAATATCAAGAAATGATAAAACGTTTTAAATACTTTTTTTTAATTAATTTAATAATTTGTTTAAATTAATTTAATAATTTTTTTAAATTAATTTTCAATAATTTTTTAAAATTAATTTAATAATTTTTTAAAATTAATTTAATAATTTTTTATAATTAATTTAATAATTTTTTTAATGAATTCAATAATTTTTTAAAATTAATTCAATAATTTTTTTTAATTAATTTAATAATTTTTTTTAATTAATTTAATAATTTTTTTAAATTAATTTAAGAATTTTTTTTAATTAATTTAATAATTTTTTTTAATTAATTTAATAATTTTTTAAAATTAATACAACAATTTTTAAAAATTAATTTAATAATTTTTTTAATTAATTTAATAATTTTTTTTAATTAATTTAATAATTTTTTTTAATTAATTTAATAATTTTTAAAAATTAATTTAATAATTTTTTAAATTAATTTAATAATTTTTTTAATTAATTTAATAATTTTTTTAATTAATTTAATAATTAATAAAGATTTCTGATGTTTTATTGTTTACGTTTTAGTGCCATTCATTGGCATGTCTTAATTCCCAATATGTATCTATTCTTTTATTATAACTAGAACTTGGCATTAATTATACCTCCACCGTACATTTAAATTTTATTTATGAAACATGGGGAAATGTCAAGATCGCCGTCCTAAACAGAATATGATTGAAGACAAGTAAAGCATGCATGGTTTACCATGAGTGCACTGTGAACGAAGCATAAAAAAAATGACTAAGTTCAGCATTTGCCCCCCACCATTTAGCCCCAAAAGTGCCCAAGGGACGTCAAATCCTGGTGAAAATCAACAAACGGTGCAGTTTTAGGCCTTAACATATTTAAATTTGAGTTCAACACCAAGCAAAACTGCTAAATAGATATACACAGAAAATTTTGGACAAATATGGTAAAATAGTCCCAAAAATGGAGTGTTTTTATTAGCCCTAAAAGAGCCCCTGGGGCACACCCAAGAGTTATCATGAAGTATAGACAAACAAAATTATATAGACATCAGTTAGTTACAACTTTTCAGAAAGTTTTATAAAAATTCAAGACATCAATTTCTTTTTTAATAAGCACAAAAGTGTCAATTTTTGCCCAAAAGGCACCCTTAGGGGGTCAACCGGAGTTTTCCCGGAAAATCCGTTCGGTTACTTTTTTTTTTACTCATAATGTTAGGGTTAATAAGGGTTAATGTTTGTGCAAAATTTCAACAAATTTCAAGGCATAGTCATTAAGAAAAGTGCGGACAGGCGAAAGGACGAACGGACCAAGGTGAATTTACAGGCCCACCCTCCTTTTGTCAGGGGATCAAAAAAAAAAAAATATGTATGCAATAAAAATGATTTTATGGTGTTATTTTTAAAGATGCACTATTTGAGTTAAAATCGTTTTAGTATTACGCATGAAATATGAAAAAAAAAAAAAAACATGTTTAAAATAAGTAAATATGTCATCATAATCAATTTAATTTAATTTACAGGATGGCGTCATACTTGCACCGGAAGACAGTTATCAGAAGGTTATTATTAGTAGGGGACTGTTATTGTTCTTTTTGTATCGCTTATTGTGACACAGGTGTGGAAATATTTCTCCCTATTACTATGTAATACTAAAATGATTTTGACTGTAATCTGTTCATCATGGCATAGTCTTTAAAAATATTATCGCCTATACACAATTTTTATTCGAATTTTTGAATCATTTACCAAAACTTGAATCTGAATATAGGTGTTTATTTTTTATTTATTCTTTTTTTAATTTTGTTATCAATTTGTTCACTCACTAACTCAGATATTCCAACCGAGAGATTTTTTTAATATTCTGACCGTCCCTTTCAGTGTAATAGACCCTTGTCTAAATTTATACTAGTTAACTTAATCGAAACTAACCTTGGGTCCATAATATATAACACCTTTAGCAATGGAATGCTCTTTCAAATTGACATGTGACAGACCTACACAATTGAAGAGTTGGAGAAATGTAAAACTGAACAATTTGGCAGCAAGCAACAGACACCGTGTGCGCAACTCAATTTTTTTTCTCTTTCTTCTTTGGGGAACAATTTCCTGCAGTCAAATGGTTTGGGATAAAAATTTTGTGTCATATCTGAAAAAGAATAGAAAATAAGCTTCCATTTTGTTTCCCAAAATCGAAATCGATGACCAGCTTCCTCTTGGTGCTAAAAAATCGAGATATTAAATTTGCAGTAATATTAGGATGAAGAATAAAAAGACAATTTATTAAACGATAACAATAGCAATGTTTCTTGTTATCACCAAAAAAAAAACATTTCATATTGAAATAGAAATATGGGAAGTATTACTGTTGGTGACCCTTTTTATAGGAATAAACGTTGTAGTGTTGGCTTGGCTGTAGAATACATTAGCTGCATCCACTGCTCGGATCTTATTTAGTAGATCTTTGTTATAATTAATCTACGGCAATTCTACAGTCATACACATACACTTACATGCACACTCATAACTAGGGCTGTGACAACAGCAAATTCTTTTCATTGTTTTGACTCTCGAGTATATATCCGACACAGACACAATTAATCAACCGAGAACCACATCACTCTACATAAAAACATATAAGATATCAATGGATATATACCTGAGAATTAAACCAAGGAAAATAATATGCTCTTGTCATAGCTCTACTCATAACATGTTTACCAGAATGAACAGTTGGAAATAAGTCATACACCATCCAATACAACAATGCAATTACTACAACTATGTACCTAGAAAAAAAAACGGAGCTATAAAACCTGACAGAGAGATATGAGACAAGAAGGAGGAAGAAGCAACCTTTGTAGAAGTTAATGGCCCCAATGATGCTTGGTTAAATAGAGCAGAGAGCGAAAAGATAACGAAATACTGAGGTCTTATGTATGACATGGAAAGAAACTGGAATCTTAGGAAGATTCCTATCATTCCAGTAACGAATTACTGGAATAATAGGAATCTTAGGAAAAACATATGTCTGAACATGCCACATGTATAAAAATTTTGATTTTGTTGTGAGAAATTTAACAAAGGAGCACAAGTGTAGAAATCAGTCTCTATTTGGTTTCAAGAAATCGTCAGCACAATGTAAAGCTTTGCTATTTGTCACCTGGTCATGCATATGAATAATTATGATGCAGACTGAAATCATGACCAAAGAAAGTCTTCGGCTTGCACAGCCACAAAACTACCCCATTAAAAAGTGGAATGATTAGAATGTCTACTTGAACAAAACTATCCAAGAACCGTGAGAACATCTCCAACGTGGAACTGACATTCCAAGAAATGATTGGATTTCTGTGAACCAAGCAAGAGTGAAAATTGGAAGAATAGCCAGCAACTTCCACAGATGGGGACTAGCAACAACACCTTTGTAGAACTCACAGACACAAGATGGAACACATCCTCATTGACTGCAGTGATGGATTAACTTGTACTAAGATTTGATGGCAAAGATGCTTTTATACTATAGAGTCACTGCTTATAAAGGCCCAGAAGCCATCCAAGGGTAAAGGTTAATGGGTGTCAGCAGAAACAACACTGTGATCGTGGAAATTGGATAAGAATTAATTATTTAAGAGTACAGGTTAACAAGAACTTTACAGTGACCTTCAAAACGACCATGTTACAGTCACCCGGGAAGCAGCTCTGGTATTGTGTCCCACAGAGAAGCATTTATGGGAAAAAGTTTTGCTTATACAATTTTCATTTAGTTTTGGGCACAGATAGAGGGTAAAGGCAAATGTTTGCCGTAAATGTTTTACAGAGGGAGCTAGAATGAAGCTCAGTCGAGCACCTGCTATGAAAATAAAGATAGAACAGAGTCAGTGGATGTAGTATCGGCATAATAAGACAGGATGATGATGCTAAACATGCTCAGTGTTTGAATGTCTATTAGACACCATCTCTGAGTATCTTCCGCCTCTCTGTACGAGGGTTTGTCAGGACAACTGGCATGAGGATACTTCACCCTACAAAGAAACCATAGTATTCAATGGCCAAATAATATTCCCACAGCATTACTATGGACTGATTCATATGAGGAATTGTGCATCTTATCCTAGTTATGCCACTTCAAGTAACAGTAGTAGGCTCAATACTCCACCAGACCAAATGAAGTCTTGTCCTGGAATCCAAACAACCCAATGATAAAGATGGATTATAATGTAATTACGTGGTCAAATGGTGAGAAGGAAAGTAAAATTCTTCACTGCTTTAATAACTTAAACTCTGAGAGGTAAGCAAAATCTTGCATAAAAACTCAGATATTTATCTTGTAAAGAAATCAAGAGAATATACTGAAGTAAAACAAAAACAAAAAGAAAGAAGGAAAGTGAATGAATGCATTTTACTTTAGATGAATGCATTATAAAAAATCTTTGGTCAATGATGGCAACCTTGTGTCTAATAAAACAATGGCATTCTGTATCTAGTTTGGTGCAATGCAGCATCTGCTGTGGTTATACAGTTCAAAGCTTGAGTTGCCTCTCTGAATGCAGGTCTGGGTGGATGGTAAGGAGGCCTAGGTTTGTCCAGTTATCAGGGTCCCCCCTCTTGGCATAGCAAATAAAGTTCAATGGAGAATCAAGCCAATACGGTTGGAGACAGTGCAGCTGCAGGAGTTGCCGGAAAGGTGTTGTAGTGCTTCATCATCCACTTATCGGAACTCCAAACCACTTAATATTAAAACAATTATTACTTTAGCTACATATAATTTTAATTAGATATATTTGCAAATTGTAATGAATTTGTTTTTTCTCTTATATGCTGTTGTAATACAATTTCTCAGTTTCCATGCCATTATTTATGGTTCATTAAAGGAACTTTTCTAACACATACATCATAACATAAAAGAATACAAAAAATTAAGTTATGCGAACTGGATTTAATAATTCATTTCCTCTTTAATAAATGAATAAACAAAACTGATTTATGGTGACTTTTTTGCTTCTTTAACATAACGATTCTTATTAAAAAAGTTAATAAAACGAATCAAACATCAATAATTTATAATATTAAAATAGAATTTCCATTAATTATCATCTCCCCTCCCCAAAAAACTACTACCGCTCATGAATTAAACTAAAAACCATATACAATAATGATTTCTTCGTTATTTAACCTTTAAGGCAATACTGATTCAATACTTGCCTCGGTCTACAAAGATTTCTCCCTACAGAACACAATGAGAGGTACTATCACAACACTTCCCGTTTCAGCCATCGAACAAGCCTAATACATTTCAATGATTCACCTTCTCAACAACAAACTAATATAAGGAATCAGGCATCAATAATTTATGTGACTAAAATAGGATTTCTTTAATTGAGCCCCTTAGAATATACACAAATACAGAAAGTGTTTCATTGAAATAAATTGACCAACTGTAATTCTTCAAACAATTTTCCTTTTGCAAGCATGGATATCAAATGCACCTAAGGATTTAATTCTGACGACTTATTGTTAAGTATTGAGACATTATGTTGAACAAAGATGGCGGCGTAGTTCAGATGAAATCCTGAGTGTAATCGGCAGTAACCAAGATGGCGGCCAAGAATCAAATGCGGTCTGTGACGTAGTTAATGGTGAACTGATTGAATCCAAAATTCGACAATTTTTATAGTAACTTTGGAAGGTTTTCATTGGTTGGTTAGCACAGCCGGTGGTTATAAAAACGATTGGCGAATTCATTAGTTTCATACCCCCACCACTCGTCTGATGGGGAAGGTCTCCTAGCGGGTTCGGCTGCAGGAAGGCAGGGTAGTACAAGTCAAGGATTCGTCACTTGACACTCAGCCCAACAGGTGAAAGGCCGGGAACTGGCCCAGCACCTGTTGGACTGAGGTACGCCACCTGGGTAATACCTAGGAGGTCCACCCTCCCAGGCCTTGCCACCGGTCTTTCCGGTTGGGCAAGTTTATTGCTTGCTGCCTGAGGGGCCCCGACCGGGGAATGCCGACGGGGTTACTCAGGCAATTTTTTAAATTGCAGGAGTGCCCCTTCTTTAGGGGAGCCTGCAGGGTTCCCACTTTCCGGCCTTGTGCCACATAATGCTGATGTGGGCAGCATTTAAAAATATACCCCCCCCCACACACACACATGGAGTCAAAAACAGTTTACACTTATTCATTTTTTAATCTGACAAATATTATGAACTTCAACATTAAAAAAACAAACTACGAAACGATTATGCAGGTGAGAATACCTTCCTTCTCCGTACATACATTCGAAAATTCTTTAAAAATTGTGATGTCTGTATTCATGATGGATCCTTCAAAGTTGGGCATGGCATCTCCTTTCCTGGGCAACGTTGGAACACGGGCAATTAATAAATATACGAGAGGCATTCCAAAGGTAACACCTTCTACATGTTTATTCCACTCAAATGGATTAGAGGGGATTGCAAATTGCAATGATGACTGAACATGAATTTATATTCTGAAAGTTTCATCTTTCTGTTACAGATATTGACGGTGTGGGACTCTAAGAAAACGACCCTTTTCATGAACATGCATCCTAAGCAAAGATTGGTCACAGAATTCCTGGTAAAAGTGCATTGAGAATGTTGATGACTATGTAGAAGAATAAATTCTGGAGCACAAAACGTCGCTCATTTTAATGATACCACTCCCGTCTTCATAGCTCTTCAACTTTTTAAGTTAAAAAAATAGGAGGCTTTACTTTTGAAACGCTGACACACTGGTTCCCATCACTGAAGTTAAGCTACGTTGAGCCTGATCATTACTAAAATGAGTGACCATTTGGGAATTCCAGATGTTATATGTGCCCTTATCTCAGCATTGATTCTAGTCAGTCTTATGCCTCTCCTTGTCACTGGACCGAAGTGTTGCCGATTCGGGAGAGGTGTGGCTGAAGATTGTGCAATTGCTGCCTCACAATTACATGTGCAGCTACCTTTATAGGGATGTCCATTGTCTCTTGAGAATGAATGAAAGCATCAATCACTCAATATATATATATATATATATATATATATATATATAAGATAGATAGATAGATAGATATCATGTGCTAACCAGCAAAATTTATAACCTACCTATGAATATTGTTTTGATAACTACTTTCGTCTGAGGATAAGAGTCATTCTTTGAAATTACATGGAATAAGAAAAATTTTAACTTTTCATCTTGTATTCCTTGTTGAATAATAAATTGTTGTAAATTCTAATTTACAGAGTTTACAACTTGCATGCGATTTGTGTCTGGCTGTTTGATTTACCGAATATGGACGAATATCAACATTTGTTGAATTTCAGTTGTTTTTATTAGGACCTTGTAAGCTTAAACTTTAAATTTAAATAAAAATTCTAGAATAAAAAGCATGTAATAGATTTTGATCAAAATTACAATAAGGATTCTAAACATAAGGTTTAATATCATTATATCTGGATTTTAATATTTGTAAGGGGACATAAAAATTGTGTTCTTTTCTGTTAGAGCAATTCATTTTACTCGTCCTGGGACGGGTAAAATTCTTCTAGTATTAAAATATAAAGTTAAGTATATGTGCATGCATATTTCTAGGCACATGGTTCATGCCTAAACTAATTGACTAAACATTATGAATTTTGAAACACAACTGCTAGACATAAGAGTAGGTTATGTGGGCTATATTTAGTTTGATTTAGTTTTATGTAAAAAGAGCAGAAGTAAGGTGGAAGCCCTGAGTGAAAATTCAAATTTTCCTACAATTTTAACAATAATATTAGATATTCAATTAATGAATATTTCCCAGATTTCAGCTAAATATTTTCCGTAACCCCCCCCCCCATTCGAAAAATTAAATATTCAAGATTTTCATAAAATTTGATCCAATATCATGAAACACCAATTAAGCAAAGCAAGATCCTCTGAATTTCAATTTTTTCTTAAAATCTCTTCAACTTAAGCCTTGAATTTTAGCCATTTTCTATTATTAAAGTCATGTAATCGATTTGGATCCAAATATTAATCTTAATATCTAAAGGGAAATAAAAAACATAAAACTGTTCTGTTCAGGGAATTAATTTTACTCGTCATGGGACGGGTAATCTTTCAGTGAAGGTATATAAAGATGTGAAAGGGGTGTAATTTTAAAGTTTATAGTTGTAATTACCCCTCCCCAGTGTCGAAGCATGCATTGATATTATTATACCCCAGATAAGTATAATCTAAGGGTGCATAAAAGTGGTGCAAAATTGTTCTGTCCAGGGAATTAATATGAAATGAAAGGGAGGTAATTTAAAAGTTAATAATGACAATCATGCCACTCCTCTAGTGTAGATGCATACCTTAGCTGGTTAACAATATCACGTAAAATGGCGTCGGAGGTGTGAGAGTGTGAGATAAGAGGATGAAGCCTTCGCTTGAACGAACTCAATGGCAAAACTGACAAAGCCAGATAGATTCCAATAAAAATCTCTCCAATGAAAATCTGCTGAATAAACCTGAGCTCAACTCTCTCAACAAAGAAATGAAGCTGCCCGACAGTGACCTGACCCGAATGTCATAAAAAAGTGAATCAATTCTATGACTTTTTTTCTCTTTTCTTTTCTTTAAGACACACTTATCAGACAGAAGCACGAACTGAATATGTTGTTGAATGACAGGACACAGTGTAACGTTGAAAATTATTACAAAATATCGGAACTTGCATATGTTTTTACATATTTCATATTATGTAGACATGTCTACTATTGAAAATTACTTGTTTTATATTACGTTTCTGAATTTTTGAGATGAGAATCAATTATATTGTTTGGATTCTTTGGACTATTGTTCGCATCTTGCGTGTTATTTTCACAATGTTTGGGTCGGTCTAACCTCCGATCTTCTTCAGTAGTATCTTGTTGAACTCTAGAAACTTTCTGTCGACGAACTCAAGCATTTTTCTGTCAAACTCATGAATTTACATTAAATTTCAAACAAAATCCTTTATTTAACCCATGGGGGGGGTAACACAGATCTGCAGTGTAGTGGATAAAGTACTTGGTACAATCAGTTGTACAAGTTACACTCTTCTGGAGGTTGAAGGTTCAATTTTCACTACGGGCAACTCTAAAAATTGCAAATTACTTCTACCTAGTCATGGCTGACGCAACAGGAGGTGCTACTCCCGTGAATTAAATAAAGGGTGCTGTTCCAACTTCCGTGCAGACTCTCCAGTTCGTCAGAAAGATTCCCGAGTTTGACAAAATATACCTGAAGAAGTCGGAGGTTACATCAACCGAAACGTTGTGAAAATAACACTAAAAAATGAGAATCTAAATAACACGAAATGTAAATGCTGTTTGTAAACTTAAATGAAGAAGAGTTATAACGTGGATTCTGGCTTCGATAGGACATAGACGATGATCGTATATTTGGAAATGCACCAAAACTCTACTTCTTAGTTCTCCGCATGTGCAAATACACATTTACACATTAAAGTCGCTTAATTGTTAACAATTTTTATCTATCTGTCGATAGCTCAAATAGTAACGACTAAGGCAGGAGCACTAAATATTTAGGTTTCGATTCTAGCTGATGGCACCCAAGTCATATTTTTAAACTTTTTAAATTATTAATATATATTTGTTAAAATATATAGTATATTTTCTTTTGTAAATAAAATCCTTTTTAATTAAAATAAAAAACCGTGAGGGCAAAATTATAAATGTACATATTGTTATTATTTTATTTATCATTTAACTAGAAGTAAAAAAAAAAATGGCGTCATGTTAACATGTGTCCTTTTGGTGGTTGTTCATTTTGAGTTTCCTTAAGTACAATTAGTCATAAAAAATAAATAGGCACCATTGACCTTTTATAAAAGGGAGGCACTCTGATTGTAAAATTTAGAATTTTCCTAAATCCATCTGATAGAAAATTCACCCCTACAAGTTGAGCCACTTTCCTCTAAAGGAGAAAATTTCTTGGGAATATTCAATTCACAAGCATTTTCAATAGAGGATTTGCTCTTCAAGAATAAATATGAAATCTGCACGAATTAAAACATCTTAAAAATATTAATAACATAACGTGGACGTATTATTGTATATATCCACATAACATTTTATAAGGAGATCTATTTTATGTATCGATTTTCAGTATGTATAGATTTTCAAGAGAGCTCAATACGTAGGTAGAGCTAG
The DNA here is from genome assembly GCF_053919585.1 of Euprymna scolopes. Lineage (NCBI taxonomy): Eukaryota > Metazoa > Mollusca > Cephalopoda > Sepiida > Sepiolidae > Euprymna > Euprymna scolopes. The sequence continues at coordinate 36,873,412 of NC_136494.1, read as the reverse complement.
ATAGTAAGTAATAAAAATGTATGTGGCAATTAAGTTACATAGAATTTTTCGCATTTCATTCTCGTGAGAACTAATCAGGCTAATGCACAGAAATGACGTTATCGCGTGTTTTTGTATATATACGAGTGCTAGTCAACCAGTTAGATTCCTTGTTATTCTTGTTTCCATTTTTCTCTCTGTTGAATTTCCAAAGATCTGCAATTCACGATTCCACAAACCGAACACAGCTAAAATTATGATTAATCGAAAAATGAAAATAAAATAGTTACCAAACGTCTTTTTATTTTGCTTTGTTTCATTGTTGGAAAATGATTTTATGAAAAATAAAATGTATAAAGATTGCCGAAGTTTAAGGAGACGGGGTCACCTGACCCTCTCCCCTTAACTACGCTTTTGATCCGACCCTGTAATCTTTGGTCCGTTTCTCATTCCTGCAATAACATCAAAAACGATTAAGTTTTAGCCTTGAAATATAAAATCATAGATTTTCTTTCAGATTTAAATAACCGTTAAAGGAAGTGATCAGCTTTTCCTTTCGAGAAAGCATTGATAGAAAAAAAAAAAAAGAAGTCTAATCTCAGACTGAACAGTAACGGTTGTGTTACGTGTTATGTGTCCTCGCAATTCTTTGTGTGGCTTAGTCAGTCTCTTCATTTATCAGTTGGCCAGACTTTGGTTTAAAACTAGATGTACGTACCTGTTACCAGTTGGGTCAGAAGCACTACTAATATTTATTCCGCTTTGATTTCATTCAAAAGATGCTACTTTTCTTTCTCTCTCTCTCTCTCTCTCTCTCTCTCTCTCTCACTCACCACACACACACACACACACACACACACACACACACACACACACACACACACACACACACACACACACACTTATATATTTCCCCCCAAACCTCTGGCCTTGACGGAATGGAGACTAAACCTTCCTGCTATGGTTTCAAATGATCTGAAATAACAGCAAGGGGAGACTTGATTCCGAATATTTCTCATATGTTATATCCCCCCCCCTTTGGTTTTCATGCATAAAGTAAATTTCACAGTGTATAAGAATTATTTGGTACTGGAGATATTCATAATCATAGCCTATTTCCAAAAAAAGGGAGATATCAGCAAATTTTAGTCTCCCCTCCACCAACGCCAGAGGTTTTGGGGCAATATCAGATATTTTGTAATTCATATGCAAGACTAAGAAAACAAATCACTATGATTGAAACATTTTCTGTAAAAAAGTGCCAAAATAGGCTCTGGGTGATGGATGATCCCTTAAGAGCAAATGTCAGATAGCCCACTACACAATTCATGTCATTACCTTTTCAACGAGCCTTCATTTGTTAAATTCTGATCAATAGTGGCTGAGATTTGGAACTTATAAAATTGCCAAAACATAGTGGTATATCTATATATGGATATATCTATACTCGTAACCAAATTGAATATTGAAATGCTTATATCTTTGGTTTTATGGGGCGAAACTGCATCAAAATTTGCATGATTTTTTAAAAATTATAATACTATTTTATGGTTCAAATTTTATGACAATTGGTGAAAAAAGAAACTATATTTTGAACTGAATAATATATGCCCAAATTTGTATATATAGTGTCTTGGTAGGCCAGCTTCAGATTTGCTGCTTTGGTTTTCTCTCATGTGGCCTTACCAGCTCACTAATATTAGGTTGACAAGAAGGTTCTTATGGAACTTTTAATTTTGATTCTAAATGATGTATTTTCAAATAAGTTTTCGTTATAATACCTTTACTTTATATATTTAAACACGTTGTTCGCTCTATCTAATCATTTAAAATACAATCGGTTTAAAACAATTATGTCTTCTTTTCAGAACGTTGAATACAAGATGGAAAAAAAACAAATTTGAACAATTTATTTAAATTCAAGCTAGGCTGAAAAGCTGCTGAGACAGCTCGCGATATTAATGAAACGTTTGGCCAGAGAACTACTACTGAACGCTCAGCACAATTGTGTTTACGATATTTTGTGGCGGCGACAAGAGTCTTAAAAATGATGAGTATAGTGGTTGGCCATCAGATGTTGACGACGACCAATTAAAAGCCTTAATCGAAGCCAATCCATGCAAAACTGTTCGACAACCTGTTTCTGAATTAGATGTAACGTATACGACGATTTCCAACCACTTGAGAGATTGGAAAGACAAAAAAGACAAAAAAATGAATGTCTCACAAATTGAACGATAACCAAAACAAACGCTGTTATGAAGTGTCATCTCCCCTTTTTATGCAATAAAAACGCCCCGTTTCTCGGTGGGGTTGTGATTTGCGATGAAATGTGGGATCTTTATGACAATTGGCGATGCTCAGCTCAGTGGTCAGATGCCAACGAAGCTCCACGACACTTCCCGAAGCCAAAGTTGCACCAAAAGAAGGTTATGCTGACTCTTTGGTGATCTGCGACTGGTCTCATTCATTTTTTTTTTAATGCAGGCGAAACTATTATTGGTAGAGAGTACTGTCAACAAATGAATGAAATGCATCAGAAACTTCGACAACAACACCCAGCATAGTCAACAGAAAAGGCCTAATTCTTCTCCATGACAATGTCTGACCGCACATTGCTAAATCGACCCTGTAGAATTTGAATGCATTGGGTCTACGAAACAATAAAAATATAATATAAAAGGACTATATATTTTTTTCCAAAGGTTAAAGAATTATTTTACAGTTGGACACCTACAATTAAATGATAATATTTTTTGCTGGGAAAGTTTTATATTTGAGCTGAGCTCATTATCTTTGAACCAATTTCACAACCATTCACATTTTCTGAGGGTGTGCATTGTCTCCAGAGAGAGAGATCGAGAGAGAGAGATCAACATAATATAAGATGCATTATATTGATCTAAGATATACTATAAGATATATGCTGTAAAAGTTATATCTTTTTTTATTGTAATATAACAGATTGTTTTTTGAGGAAGACAACTGGCCAACAATTACACGAGACAACTAGAAAATTACGTTCTCCTTTTTATCGAGATATTCGTTGTTGCAGTTGATTTAATGTGGTTTATTTATGGTATGTATTTGCTTCCCCACGAAAGCAAATTAGGCACAAGACCGTTTTTAACGTGGGGGGGGGGGCAGCTCCCATAAAAGTAGGGTAAAAAGGGAGCACTCTGGTTGTGCCTATTTACTATGCCTCCCCACGGGACAGAGTTAGACACCAGGGTCGTTTTTTAACGTGGGGAAAAGGTACAAAAATAAAAATTATCTCAGTCGTGAAGGATTTCTCCTCCACTGAAAGAGAACAAGAAATAGAAGTGCAGCATCTGAAGAACAGATGGTGTTTATTTGCTCCCCCACCGAGCAAATTAGGCACAAGGCCGATTTTTAATGTGAGGAGTGAAGGGAGGGGGAAGGGGAAAAGGGGACCAGCTCCCGAGAGGTGGGAAATGGGAGCTGGTTAATGGTCAGGCATGTGGGGTTGCCCCCACATCTGGTCTTTGCTAGTCATAGCTAGTCATAGCTTGCAGCATCTGAAGAACAGATACTACACTCTGATCTTGACCAAAAGGCCAGACACTCTGGTTGTGACCAAAAATAATAATCGTCCCAGTATAGAGGGTTTCCCCTCCATTGACTGGTACAAATTATCTTAAGTGCAGCATCTGCAGAACAAATACTACACTTTGATCCCGGCTCGAACCCGAGAACAATAGGGTATTTTTTTGCTTCCTCACTGAGCAAATTAGGCACAAGGCCGTTTTTTAATATGGAGAGATTGGGGAAATGGGGACCAGCTCCCCGGGGAGTAAGGGAACTGGATAATGACAATTGGTATGAAGGGTTTCCCCTACATTGATCAAGGTCTTATATGTGGGGTTGGTATTTATTTGCTCCCCCACCGAGCAAATAAGGCACAAGGCCGATTTTAAATGTGAGGAGTGAAGGGGAAATGGGGACCAGCTCCCCGGGGAGTGGGGGAGCTGGATAGTGATAATTGGTATGAAGGGTTGCCCCTACATTGACCAAGGTCTATATGTGGGGTTGGTATTTATTTGCTCCCCCACCGAGCAAATTAGGCACAAGGACGATTTTTAATGTGAGGAGTGAAGGGGAAATGGAGACCAATTCTCCGGGGAGTAGGGGAGCTGGATAGTGACAATTGGTATGAAGGGTTGCCCCTACATTGACCAAGGTCTTATATGTGGGGTTTCCCCCACATATGGTCTTTGCTTGCAGTATCTGCAGGAACAGATGGTATTTATTTGCTCCCCCACCGAGCAAATTAGGCACAAGGCCGATTTTTAATGTGAGGAGTGAAGGGAGGGGGAAGGGAAAAAGGGGACCAGCTCCCGAGAGGTGGGAAATGGGAGCTGGTTAAAGGTCAGGCATGGGGGGTTGCCCCCACATCTGGTCTTTGCTAGTCATAGCTTGCAGTATCTGCAGGAACAGATACTACACTTTGATGGTATTTATTTGCTCCCCCACCGAGCAAATTAGGCACAAGGCCAATTTTTAATGTGAGGAGTGAAGGGAGGGGGAAGGGAAAAAGGGGACCAGCTCCCGAGAGGAGGGAAATGGGAGCTGGTTAAAGGTCAAACATGTGGGGTTGCCCCCCCATCTGGTCTTTGCTAGTCATAGCTAGTCATAGCTTGCAGTATCTGCAGGAACAGATACTACACTTTGATGGTATTTATTTGATCCCCCACCGAGCAAATTAGGCACAAGGCCAATTTTTAATGTGAGGAGTGAAGGGAGGGGGAAGGGAAAAAGGGGACCAGCTCCCGAGAGGTGGGAAATAGGAGCTGGTTAAAGGTCAGGCATGTGGGGTTGCCCCCACATCTGGTCTTTGCTAGTCATAGCCTGCAGCATCTGCAGGAACAGATGGTATTTATTTGCTCCCCCACCGAGCAAATTAGGCACAAGGCCGATTTTTAATGTGAGGAGTGAAGGGAGGGGGAAGGGAAAAAGGAGACCAGCTCCCGAGAGGTGGGAAATGGGAGCTGGTTAATGGTCAGGCATGTGGGGTTGCCCCCACATCTGGTCTTTGCTAGTCATAGCTAGTCAAAGCTTGCAGCATCTGCCGGAACAGATGGTATTTATTTGCTCCCCCACTGAGCAAATTAGGCACAAGGCCGTTTTTAATGTGAGGTAAAAACCAGCTCCCCTAAAAGTAGGCAAAAAGGGGGCACTCTGGTTACCAAAAATAATAATTGTCCCAGTATAGAGGGTTTCCCCTCCATTGACTGGTACAAATTATCTTAAGTGCAGCATCTGCCGGAACAGATGGTATTTATTTGCTCCCCCACCGAGCAAATTAGGCACAAGGCCAATTTTTAATGTGAGGAGTGAAGGGAGGGGGAAGGGAAAAAGGGGACCAGCTCCCGAGAGGTGGGAAATGGGAGCTGGTTAATGGTCAGGCATGTGGGGTTGCCCCCACATCTGGTCTTTGCTAGTCATAGCTAGTCATAGCTTGCAGCATCTGTCGGAACAGATGGTATTTATTTGCTCCCCCACTGAGCAAATTAGGCACAAGGCCGTTTTTAATGTGAGGTAAAAACCAGCTCCCCTAAAAGTAGGCAAAAAGGGGGCACTCTGGTTACCAAAAATAATAATTGTCCCAGTATAGAGGGTTTCCCCTCCATTGACTGGTACAAATTATCTTAAGTGCAGCATCTGCCGGAACAGATGGTATTTATTTGCTCCCCTACCGAGCAAATTAGGCACAAGGCCAATTTTTAATGTGAGGAGTGAAGGGAGGGGGAAGGGAAAAAGGGGACCAGCTCCCGAGAGGTGGGAAATGGGAGCTGGTTAATGGTCAGGCATGTGGGGTTGCCCCCACATCTGGTCTTTGCTAGTCATAGCTAGTCATAGCTTGCAGCATCTGTCGGAACAGATGGTATTTATTTGCTCCCCCACTGAGCAAATTAGGCACAAGGCCGTTTTTAATGTGAGGTAAAAACCAGCTCCCCTAAAAGGGGTCACTCTGGTTACCAAAAATAATAATTGTCCCAGTATAGAGGGTTTCCCCTCCATTGACTGGTACAAATTATCTTAAGTGCAGCATCTGTCGGAACAGATACTACACTTTGATCCTGGCCTGAAGGCCAAGAACAACAGAAAAAAGGCAACCCTAGTTTTGTTTACTTGTTCAAATTAGATTTCTTCTTTTCTCTACATCCACTTCTGTTTTCGTATTATTTCCATTCTTAAGATTACTGTTCCTATCTTGAGTGTTATTTTGACAACGTGTCGGATAATGTAACCTACGACCTTCTTCAGGTGTATCTCGTTGAACCCGCAATCATTTTGTCGGGCTCAGGAATCTTTATGTTGAAGTGCTTTACCCACTATGGCACATATTATGGCGTATTGTCAAAGTACTTGCTAAAAATCAGTTGTAAAGTTACACTCTTCTGGAGCTTGAAGGTCCAATCCTTAGTACGAACAACACTCAAAGTACTACTGAAAATTATTTAGAATTTCTGTTCAGTTATGGCTGATGGACCGAAAGTATGCTACCCTGGTGGATTAAATAAAGGGTTCCATCCAATATTCCGTGCAGATTCTTGAGTTCAACGAGATACAACTGAAGAAGCTCGGGTGTTACATCAACTGAAACCTTGTGAAAAATAACACTCGATATAAGAATAATAGTTGGGAGAATCCAAATAATAGGAAAAATCAATCTTTATCACAAACACTTCTGTTTTGATTTTGTTCTTTACAAAACGATATGATTATCAGAAAAATCATGTGAATGTCGATGTGTTGCCGGTTTGAAGATTATAATCGCTCGCTGCAGAGTGCATAAATTATTATGCACAACTGTCGATAATTCGCCACCCTAAAATCTTCACGTGAATACAGATATAGAGAAGGTTATTTCAAATGGTAAATTTATTAGAAGACAAAGTAAACAATTACAGGGAACAGAGAGATATATACGTTTAAACATGGGCTATTACATCAGAAAAAGAAAGAGAGGGAGAGAGAGAGAGAGAGAGAGATAGACGGCTTGGGCCGCACTCTCTTTAGTTAACATCATGTGTCCATTTGCACATAGAATGAGCGACTTCTGCCACATTGCCGAAATGTTGCATCTCTGTGTTTGTTTTACAAATACTTTAATGAGATGTGATGAACTCATTGCATATATACACGTACATACATACATACATGATGATTGCAACGTCTTGTCAGACGAGTGCCACTCCCTCAGACATTTAAAATCCATGAGCCCAAATGTCTGAGGGAGTATCTATACAAATATGATGTTACAGAGTCTTAGCTTTGTACGACAGCCAAGTCCCTCTCTCGGTTCAAAATGTCGAGATCAAGCAACAAGCAAGAGCAAGATAGCCAGCAACAAATTAAACTGCAGACCAGCTTAATGCGGGTACTGGTCTACCGCTTTATGGTTTTTTAAATCAGAGATTTGCTTCTCCTAGAAAGGTTGCCTTCACCACGGCTTACGGGAGCCCTCTCCACCCCAATACACATATACACACACACACAAATATACACGGTGCTAGTTGGCCGTTAACCCAGAAAAGAGTTCATTCGCCCTTTGGAAGGTCTTGTTTTTAATCCTTCAGGGAGACTAGCCGCCCTCCTCACCAAACAAGTCTGGTGGGGGAACCAGTTTAGTCGCCGGTGATCCGACCATGAGACAGGTAGTACTGGGTTACATGGTACCAGTAGCATATGACATGACCTGACACATACATACATACATACATACATACATACATACATACATTACATATATACAAACTCGTCTAGCAGCAAAATCCCATGACTTTATTGTTGAGGTCTTTAGACGCTGGAAAACCTTCTACACTAATAGTTTCTTCTGTCGGAGTGCTGGACTTTGGAATTCCTCCATGTTTTCTGCTTCTCTGGCTGTACTGGCATGCAGAAGTTTAAATGTGATGCGAGCAGACATTTCACTCATCTCTTCACATAGTTCCCAGAAGACATGGTCCCAAATGGTAGCCACCCCCACCTTTGTGTCCAAGCAATATATTTTGTGTGGAGTGAGCAAGAGTAATAAAAATAATTAGATAAAAAAATAAATAAATAAAAATAAAAATAAAAAGCAGTAGACAATGGAAAGTTTATATTTGAAATATTAGTCAAAACGACCTTGCAATACTTAAGGATTGTATTGAGTCTGCTCAGAATCTTTTGAAATGAGTCGAGAAGGCTTGTCAAGACGTTGGGCTGCATCTCAATGCTCCCAAAAACAAAGTACATGCATCTAAATTGATCTTCTGACGCGCTGTTGCTTTCATCGGATTGATTAGAAATTGACTGTTGACGACTTCAAATATTTGGGAGGCTATTCCGAAAGCGAACATGATATGACTGTTAGGATCGCGCTGGCATGAAGGGCACTTCATTCTTTAGAGAAAGTATCGAAATCTGCAACCAAGAAAGAAACCAAGACCAAGGTCTTCAAAGCCTACATAGAGTCAATCATTCTGTACGGCTCATAATCATGGACGCTAAGCGTATCACGCCGAAAACATCTCGATAGTAAATATACAAAAATGCTTCGACTAGCTTACAACATCTCCTGGAAAAGTCACCCAACAAACAAGTCATTATATGGTTCCCTACCACGTGTTTTCAATATTGTGAGACAGACATCTAGCACTTGCCGGTCATATTCGTCGTCATGATGAACCGGCAGGAAAGCTTCTACTTTGGACTCCAGACGCAAAAAGAAGAGCTGGACGTCCATGTGTAACACTGAAATTCATTATTGAAGAGGATACTGGTCTGAGCTGGTTGCTGCAATGGCCGACCGAGAACTCTTCAATCGGAATTTGTTCACATTTCATCTGCGCCTACTGGCATTGGATGAAACAACAGCAACAATGTCTTCCTATCTCTCTATCATTGTGTATCTATCTATCTATCTATCTATCTATCTATCTATCTATCTATCTATCTATCTATCTATCTGTCTATCTTTCATTGTGTGTGTCTCCCTGTCACTATCTCTCTCTCTCTCTCTCATTGTATGTGTGTATTTCTTTCTCTCATATTTATACAAAAAATTATATTTAATTTAATTTTTTTTTTAAATTAATTTAAATTCACTCCATTTAAGTCAAACATACTCAGAATTGAATGAAGATCTCTACTTTGTACCTTTTTACGGCGCTCACAATACTATATTACTACCCGTCACCTTCTCCTATTTCACACCCTTACATGGTCAGAAGAAGCATTAGAAAATTCTGCCTTAAAGCCTTATACACATATATATCTTTATTTTCATTAAAATCTATATTTAAAGTTTTCGGAAAATCCTGAGTTTAGAGTTAAGGTAAATATTTGGTACATAGAAGGTAACAGGAATTCATTGTGTTCCCCAACGAATTTTATATATATGTTTCATCAAAATAGATTGTTTGAAGTTTTAAAAGACGTTTGATCCTCACAGTTTCTTGGATTAGGAGGGCAGTTGAAGATTTAGAACGACTTCAATCGTGACCATCGTCATATTACGGTAGCCACGCTTCAATTGTCTTCTCAAAAAATGTATTTTAATTTCATAAGGTAAGATATGTTTGAAGTTTTGAGGGGAGTATGTTTTTTATAGGATGCTTAGATTAGATTAGAGATTCAGGAGTATTTTTATTATCTTCTCCAGTAAATTTTATATTTTTATATTTTATATACATTTTTTTAAAATCTTTTCTTTGTATAGAGAAAACATAACCGATACACATACACACAAACATTGACTTAATATATATGATGCATATATATATATATATATATATATATATATATATATATATATATATATATATATATATATATATATGTATGTATAGGTGCCCGGAAAACTCGTCCCGGGAAAACGCGTCTTCGGAAAACCCGTACCCGGAAAACTCGTACCCGGAAAACTCGTACCCAGCAAAATCCCCCCCTTTTTGCTAAGTAGGAAAACTAGTCCCTTATTGAATAAATATCGATTGAAAACACATTTTATTATCGTTCTTGAAGGAGATATTGTTTTTAAAAGAGACTATGCACCCCCATAATATTTTAAAAAAATTATTTTTAACTCTTGCTTAAAAAAATAAACTTGATCACGGAGTCAAGATACGAAAAACGAAACCAACTATTTATTTTAAAAAATACTCTAGTTTTAACACTTTTTGTGTCATTACAAAACAAAAATAAAGAAAGAAAACACATATTATCAAAGAAAGCAATTATTTTATTTAGAAGAATTAATTCAGTTTAAATAATTCTTGTGTTATTACAAAACAACAAAAAAGAAAACACCGTCTTATGTAATTGTGGTACTGCGCTGAAATGATAACGTTATTATTTCGAAAGCCAGGAGGGGAGGGTACCTCTTAAAAGTCATGTCGGGGGCACTTGTGCAGTACTTAAAAATATACAAATTTATTTTCTTTTGGAGGTGGGGGAGGCTCGTTTTAAAACTATATCTACCTCAGTATTTTCTTTCATTTTCGGACATTTTTTGTAAAAAATTATTTGCTAAGTAATGTCGAGTGCGACGTTACTTGTTATTTCTTTTTAACCAAATAAACTCTTTAAAATAAGTTTAAACACCAAAAACTTACAAAGCTAGGTAGAAAACGAAAACTTAGAAAAGTCAATTTTTTTTTTAAACAATAAACGTGTAAAAATATTTTTTTTAAATATTATGGGATATGCATTATTACCTAAAAATATACACATTTATGTTTTTTTGTGAGGAGGGCTCGTTTTAAAATTATATCTACCTTAATATATTCTTTAATTTTCTATTTTTTTATCCTCCTGAAAACGTGATCCTCTTATGTCGGACATTTTTTGTTCATAAGGAACACTCGACATTACTTTTTTTTTTTTTTAACTAAATAAACTCTTTAAAGTAAGTTGAAAGACCAAAAACTTTCAAAGCTAGGTAGAAAACGAAAACTTAGAAAAATTAATTTTAATTTTTTTAAAACAGCAGTAAACAATTCAAAAATATTTTTTAAAATATTATGGGATGTGTATTCTCTTTTAAAGACAATATCTTCTTCAGGAACGGTCATAAAATGTGTTTTCAATCGATATTTATTCAATAAGGGATCAGTTTTCCTACCTAGCAAAAGGGGACGAATTTTCCGGGGTCGATTTTTCTGGGTACGAGTTTTCCGGGTACAAGTTTTCCGGGGACGAGTTTTCCGGGGACGAGTTTTCCTAAATTCATATATATATATATATATATATATATATATATATATATATATATATATATATATATATATTAAAAGTGGTGATTGTGTAGTTCCAACGAGAGAAAAAATGTATATTTAAAAGAGTGTAGCCATCAACAATTGTGGGTTTTTTAGACTTTTATAATTTTTTATTTTTATAAAGCGTTTCAAGCCTTGTTCATCTCTGTTCAGATGTTTTTATATAAATTATTTTTTAAGTGAACGCCTGAAATGTCTTTCTGGAAAACATTTTAACTCTGACAAAACTGATTGTGTTTTTCAGAAAAATGCCAATCTCAGACTTTTTGTCACCAATAGTCGGTGTGTTGCTCTAGAGTTCAATCAGAGTTAAGTCCATTTAGTAGGCGATGGGGCTTTCGGTCTATTTTGTGAAGATTTTTATGGTTTTTTTTTAATGATTTTCTTTCTTTTTGATGTCTGTGCATGTATACGTCAGTGTGTGACTGTGTGTTAAGGCGAGAATTGACTGTTGTGCGTGTGTGTGCGTGAATATGTGTGCGTCAAGATCCGTGATTTATTTTTGTCGATTCCCAATCCAAACACACATGCATACATGTACTCAGTCACCCAAACATATGTACACGCACACACACAAACAAAATGAAAAATAGATTACAGATGATATATACACACACACACAATCACACACACATATACATATACATACATACACACACACACATATATATATACATATATGTATATATATACACACACATACACACGCATACGCATGTAGGCACATACACACATATACGCATATATACAGAAACACATACAGGAACACACATGCATACACACACCTATATATACACACATACACACACGCATACATCCACCCACCCATCTTGACTGTCGTACAGACGGTCGGATTTAAATTCTGGCTTGAGGTAGTTGCCTGTCTAGCCGCACATAAGATGCGAAACAGCGAAACAGTACTGTATGTGGATGACTATATATATATATATATATATATATATATATATATATATAAATACACACACGCGCGCACCCACACCCACACCCACACCCACACACACACTCACGCACCACACACATATTGGTTAAGGTTTTCTTTGTCTAGAAAGATTTTCTTTTATTAAATGTGGGCAGAGTAGTGTATTTTGTTTCTACTTGTTTGTTTAGTTTAGGGAAATGGTATTATACTGGATACGGATGCGCGTGCCCGTGAATGTGTGCGCATTCTTTATCGTCCTTGTTTTGTTTCGTGTGTGAGGGTTCACATTTGCCTAAGTATGCATGCGTGTAAGTGTATTTTGTGTTTTGCCTATATACGTGTATTGTTATTGGGATATATTTAAAGTGGGGTTGAACTTTGCTATGAAGTTTTTTTTTTCTTATGTTAGTAAGTAGACGTAGTTGTCGGTTTGGAAAATGGGCATTATCTCGAATTTGCCTCCACTGCATGTGTGCATGTGCTGTGGCACATGCAGGTGTCTGTTTTCTGCGATTTTGATGTTGGATCGATGTAGAGCTACTTCTACTAAGGTTTTTAATGGCGCCTATGTAGGATTTATCGCATGCTGCACATTTATTTTTTGAGGTGCAGTCTAGGTCTTTTTTAATTTTGACTGTTTGTATGGGTTTCATGAATGTGTATGGTTTCCCTTTAATATTATGTTGCAGACTCCACATCGTTGTTTGTTGCACTTTGTGACTCCTTTTGTTGTGACTTGATTGAGTTTGGATGAAGTAAGAATGCGTTTTAGGTTTTTGAGTTGGCGTTTGCTTTTTATTATTTTTGTTGTTTTAAGGAAGTTGTTTAGTTTGCTGTTTTGGTTAAGTAGGACGAGGGTTTTCGTTATCTCTGTGAAAAGTTCTGGGTGTTTGTGTTGTGTGTAGAGACGTATGTTAGGATTTGTTCTATGTTTCGTTCTTTATGTATATATATATATACAGACACATAAACTAATTTTTTGTTTTAAAATACTATCTCTATCTTCTTGTATATAATATTTTGTTCGCAGACCCCCCCCCCGGGACCAATGTACACTAGGTTTGCAACAACAGATGCTACATACAAATGTTTTTTCTGCCTAATCTATTATACACCATCTTATGTAACTTCAAAACGACTTCACAGACACATTTATTCGTTAAAATAAAATCTTACTTTACTTCCTAGAAGAAACGTCATCTCGATTACCTACATCTTTAAAGGAAGTAGTTCGTATTTTTTCATTTAATCCTTAAGTCTTCTTATCGCACCCAGTGATCACCCGGAAGAGGTATCCACGTTATTACTAATATTAAAATTTGAAAAAGTTTAAACTGTTTCAAATTATAACATGTTCTATTTATATTTTTGATAATATATATAAAAAAACCTGTACATATTGTTTAAAATAAATGATAATTGTTTATTATTTAAAAGAAAACGTTCTGTTTACATTGTTTCTTTTTTCTGCTTATTTAAAACTGTCACTTTCTGAAATACCGTTTACATGTTTACATGTTAACGTACCGGTGACTACAGCAATTTAGTTCTTTTTAAGTGATAGAAGGTTTGAGAGTAATTTGCCACTTAAACTCCAGTCTTGCCAACAAAAATACCATACCCGCCATATTAATACGCATGGGCCGAGCGACACCGCAACCACCAAATTTTGTTGTTCGTTCGTTGTATTTGCACGTGGGAATCCTGACAGCGATTATCAAATTTACATTTCGAGCAAATTTTTTATAACCACACTCACACTTACAAAATAGAGTGTCTATTCGGAAAGCCATTCTTAACATAGAGAGGTTGGGAGTATCCATTCTGAAAGCCGTTCTTAACATGAGGATTGAGGTTGAGCAACAAGAGCCGTACCTTAATTCTCAACCACCGATTGCCATGACATATGTATCTGAGAGTCTGTCTTTCAAATTCATCGCCTTAACATTTACAGGTAACATGAATTGGAAGAAATACATTGAGGACATTGCTAAGGCTGCTGCTAAAATTATGGGTTCCTTCTATCGTGCTGGAAAATTACACACACCTGAGAGTATTCCTTTATCTTTACAGAGTCACCATTCACACATGCATGAAGTTTTGTTGCCGCATCTGGGCTGGTACACCAACCACTGGTCTCCCCTTCTTAGACAGGGTCCAAAAAGGAGTCTCAAATCCTATAAGTTTTGCAATATCACAAGCATGCGCAGAAACGCACAACAATTGTGCGCCAATGTATGAGTCGGGCCTTCCTGCAGTGAAAAGCGAACCTGGGACCTTTCGATTGCAAATCAAAAGTCTACCAATAAGCTACATCCATTCTGTCCACAGCAACGATTGAGTTTCGCCTAACAACTATAAAAAAACAAGTCGATAAGTCATTCAGGGGCAGTTGAAAAAAAAACTGATAGAACAGGCCTGATGGCTGGACACTTCACCAAAGTTAAATTGTTCTTAGTCAATGGAGGAGGAAACCTTTCTATACTGAGGCGATTTTATTTTTCCACTCTGCTAGAGTGACCCCTTGGGGACACTGGTTTTCTCCCACATTTAAAAACGACCTAGTGTCACATATTGTTTTTCGTTGAGAAATAAATAAATAACCAATTGAAAAAGATTGCTATGTGGTACTGCATTCGTGATTGTGTCATGTCAATTCGACAATATTGTTCAGAATCGTGTTGTGTCAATTGACGGTGTAGTTTGGGATCGTGTCGTGTCGTGTCGTGTCGTGTCGAGTTAACGGTATCGTTTGGGATCATGTTGTGCCGCAATCGTCGGTATCGTTTGAGACGAACTTCTACAGGACCGTGCTACCACGTGTAATATATATATATATATATATATATATATATATATATTTCTTTATTTTTTTGCATTCTATACTCCTTCGTGAAAAAACACAACCAAGCTCTAACTCCTGTCTCATTGCAAAAAATGTTGCTTCCATTTGTCTATTTTACAAGTACTTTAATGGAATATGCTCTGACGAACTCATTGATCATTCTATCCCATACTCTCTACATAATCTCGATTAACCCGGCAAGCAGCAAAATCCCACTCTTTCACTGTTGAGGTCCATACATGCCAGAAAGCTTTTTACTTTAAAAGATTTTACTTTGGATTGCTAGACTTTGGAATTCTCTACATGATTCCTGCTTTCTTGACTGTACTAACCTGTAAAAGTATAAATGTAATGTAAACAGTATCTCGGTGCTCAACTCCCCACAGTCCTCTGTTAGACACAATCCTAAATACTATCCCCTTACATTCAAAATAACAATATGTCTTGCTTGGGGTAGAATAGAGTTTTAAGTTTATCTTTAAAAGAACGGATGACGGTTCTTGCATTAGATGTAGAACAGTTGCGGTAACAAGTCTAGTTTACAGCGTAACACAAAACAAAGCATGAGCAGACGTGATAATGAATTAACTTGAGTGAAAGAGGTATAAATAAAGACCTAATCAGAGATAGGTTAGTTTGGAAGACAATTTTATTAAAGCTGTCCAACGTGTGCTAATTTGTAAAGTGGACGTTAAGCCGAATGCGATGATGATGAAGAGATGGAATATTTCCAACAATGGCAGGTGAATATCGTTGTGTTGGCAAAAAACTTTAATTATGCACTTGTTCAGCAAAAAAAAAAAAAATGATTTCTTAAAACACACAAAAACAGCTCCAATTCACGATAAATTCTAATGAAGAGTGATAAATCACTTTCAGAATGCAGGTGAGACACGAAAGTTTACTTAAATGGTGATTGATGGAAAGCTAATACGCAACACAGCCACCCAGGAGAGTATGTCAAAGTTGGTAAAATAAAAAGGCACTCGCTAACAATTGCATTCCTAAAATTAAGACAGCGAAAATGGATACAGCTGATGTAAATAGGGAATGGAATTAACTAAGCATGAAACGAAATACGAAACCATATAGAAATATTTTATTTAAAAAAAAATATTTATTTAAACAAGAAGTGTTAAAACTAAATTAATTTTTTAAAAATAAAATATTTCTATATGGTTTCGTATTTTAAATATTAAAAAAATATTTATAGAAATGCAACAAACAAAAGTTGTTTTTTTATTGTTTCACGGTAATACAAGAAGTGTTAAAAGTAAATTATTTTTTTTAATAAAATATTTCTATATGGTTTCGTATTTCGTTTCATGCTTAGTGACTTCCGTTCCCTATTGACACCAACTGTATCCATTTCTGCCGTCTTAATTTTAGGAACGCAATTCTCAGAGATTGTCAACAGAAATACTTAGCATATTGTGCTCTCTCTGTCTCTGTCTCTGTCTGTCTGTCTGTCTATCTGTCTCTCTCTCTCTCTCTCTCTCTCTCTCTCTCTCTTTGAGTAATGAGACTATGTACGTTGCATACGGTAGTGTTCGAGCTATTCTGTCAAGGAAATCCACTAACAGGGCTGTAGTGAATGTCGATGAAGAGAGGCATCAGGATATATTGTCCTCTAATTGTTTCTGCGTTTAGCAATTAAAGACATGCTAAGTGTAGAACGAAAACTCATCGAAGTAAGGGTGGTAACGTTTTTCTGACCATGATAAGTAAATATTTATATTTATACTAGCAAGTCAGCCGGCGTTGCCCTAGCTAAAAATGCATTTACATATAATATTTTAATTCATGCAGATTTCGTATTCATTTCTATAGAGTAAATTTTCTATTGCTTATTATATTGTACCAAATATAGAGTAGTGATTTCAAAAGTAAAAAAAATATGATTTAGATGCCATTAGCTAGAATCGAAATCAAAACATATATCTCTCCAGCCTTATTCGTTACCGTCTGACTTAAATCCATACGCATACAAAAACTTAAAAAATAACGTTGTTAAAAGTATAAATGTATATTTGCGCATACATAGAAACAGCACATTTAGTCGACCTACGCTTGCCAAGTTCTAATTTTATTTGAATTTTGACTCCTTAGCAGCTATTTTTACCAGCTAAAAACCCAATCGAATTTCTTCCATAAGTTTAAATTATCTATATCAAGATTTAAATCCATAGACAAAAAATTGACTGAGGAATTTGGTAGAGACCGTCTCTCACATAGACAAACAAGGTCACTTATATATATATATATATATATATATATATATATATATATATATATATATATATATTATTATTATTATTATTATTATTATTATTATTAGTACTTCTGTTCACCTCAAGAAAGGTATATTGCCACTGAAACACAAAGGTCTACCGTGATAAAGGACAAAATATTTTTAGTTTGATGTTAATTTCTAAAAGCGGTCCAACTCATACCAGCATGTAAAACGGACGTGAAACCGATGATGATGATGATGATGATGATGATGATGATGATGATGATGATGATGATGACAACGACGACGATGACGACGGCGGAAAAGATAAGTTCGATTTTATATATGATAAAAGTTTGTTTAGCTATTTTTTCTTATATATGTAATGAAGTCTCTTAAAAAAACTTGAGAGAGAGAGAGAGAGAGAGAGAGAGAGATCTATATCTGGTAGTGCAATATCTGTAATGTTTGTAAGAGGATATCAAGTCGTGATTATATTGTGTGGTCACTGCAGTATAAATAGCCGAGAGTTTTGTGTTGAAATGTTAAAGTCTGATTCTTCTGCACGCACCTGACCAATCCTGAATACACTCAGTCAGACATACAACCTTTCACCTTTAAATAAATGTAAACAGAATACTTGATCCCTTAAAGCAAAACACACACACACACACACACACACACACACACACACACACACAAATAACTTCTTTCTTTGATTCCAGTTTAGCAAAGTTGAACTTATTTCTTTGATAATAGTTAATAGCTTCTAATCTATTTGACATGTAAAATTTTTCTTTCTGTCCATGCATAACCTGATCGTTTACTGAAGGGAGTATATTCGTGTGCTCGCGTTGTGGAGCCATTTCTGGAACGGTTGTTACGTCCTGAATACGGAAACCAGCTCCCCGGGGAAATGAACGATAGTCAATAGGCACAATTTAAAAATGTAATTCTTTAGAAAACGTTTAATTCACAAAGCTTTGAAAACACCGCCTCCTTTAAAATCAAAACTCAAAAATGATATATGGTACACCTAAATTTTGACGAGTGAGAGAATATTACTTAAATAAGAGTTGAGTACTGTGGTTACTCTGTATGTCCGGCAAAAGCTTTTGGAGGGGTGGTTCTCAGGTTGGTCGCTCATTCTTATAACTTTTTATATTCTCCTTAGATTATAATATGTACAATTTACGAAACGACGTCGTAAATATCTTTTATTTCAGCGACTTTTATATTACAACATTCGCGCTGTGAATTCGTTTTCTCTGTTACTGCTACTGCTATGGCGCTATATTTGACCTAGAAAATCACCTGCGTTTTTAAACGATTATTTTCGACCGTTCTCAACTCACTGCCTTCGTGGTGTCATGCTATGTCATCAGACTATTAACCTTTCGGGTTCGAGCCTACCCCCCTCTCAAATTTTTTCGATGTTTTTTGTTTTTGTTCGTTTTTTTTTATATTTAAACAGGGTTATTTCTTCGCTTATTATTTAGTTTCCATTTCGTTTTGATCTACCCCCAACACACACACACCTACAAACACCCGGGCAACGCCGGGTACCCCCGCTAGTATATTCTAAAACTTAGATGCTTCAGGCATACTAGTGTAAACGAAAAAAGTTTTTTAGTGTGGAACGATAACATTGTCGCCCTAGAAAAGACGACATGATTCTATTTCCGTTTGATGAAAACGGTTTTGCTTTCTTTCTTTCGTTTTTTTTTTTTACAGATCATCTACTAGTTGACCAGTTGTGTACAAATCCCAAGAGCAATCAGAGCTTTCTATCATGTCTGAAAATGACACAATGTTCAATGAGCGAGATCGGAGAGGCGCCGTTGTACAACTCACGCTCGCTACCGACCCAAGTTATGATAACAGGATTATTGCCAACACCTTCAAAATGCATCGCTGGATTGCCACAAATAACAGAGACATGACCAGGGTAATGAAAACAAAGTTTCCGGGCACGATTATTGCTTTATCATGTCATGCCACTTCGAAGTCGGTTTGAAAGTCAACACCAAAGTGTACCTGGATGTGCTGAAGAGTGCGGTTATCCTCACAATCAGGTGGCTGTGTGGTGGCTGCTCTGACACTGTACCAAAGTTAAATTTAGGTGTAGCAGCAGAACTCGGCGCCGGCCCACATGTCCAAAGAGACTCAGGCTTGGCTTCAGAGGAGTGTTATGACTTTGTACCCTTCTCTCACTGGCCCCATCCTCGCCTACCTGGATCCGTTGGACTACTTCGTTTGGTCATATGCCGAGAACATCACCAACATGACCTCCCACAACACCAAAGCCAGTCTGATCTAACCATTCTTTAAGTAAATAAAACGAATGGCACATTTTTTAAATGTATTTATTAAAAATTATTCCATTTTAATCAATATAAAATGATACTGGAACAACATATCTTAGAATGAGTAAAATCAGAATTATTTACCTTAGCGACATCAGATTAATACCCAATTCTTCAGAGACAGACACCTGAATCCGCCCCTGGTAATAAAAGTAAAGATTTTCTATGTGAAAGATTCTACGATTTAAGTTTCAGCAAGAAAAAACGATGAGAAACGTTATTTCTTTTCTCGTGTAATGGATCTCGTGTGAGTCTTAAGCTTGGCCTTCTCACTGACCTTATTCATAAAAGTGAATTTGACAGTCTCCATATTGCAAATAGACTATTATAGGCCAACGAGAAAATGTCAGAATTTAAAATAGCCACAGGGATAACAACTTTCCTTAATCTACAGAAGAAAACTTCTTTAATATATATATATATATATATATATATATATATATATTCAACCTAGATGTCTTCAAGTCCAACACAAACAAATTCCTGATGAACCGCCCCCCCCAAGTAATGACACCTTATCACTTCTCCAATACTATTGCTATACTATCCCTTTGATTACTGTACACACAATAACCCTTATCCCTGAGTGGCCATTGGGCCTTAATAAGTGGTGAACTCCATGTAATATATATATATATATATATATATATATATATATATATATATATATATATATATAAATTAATAATGAAATAAAAATTAAATACGTTTCCAAAAGTAACATTCGTTTAATTGATCTGATGAATAATTAGCGGATAATTATTTTTACTATAAGAAGGAAAAGAATAGTTATTGCTTTATAAAGAACTAGCCTGGTTGCCCGGGTGTTTTTGCAATGTTTTGACCCTTTGATTATGATCATAGCGTAGTATCTGTGTTAACGGTGACAGGCAGGGCTAAGGGTCAAAACATTATTATTGTTATTAATTCATTTGAGCGCTGGATCGATTATTATGATTAGAAAAAAAAACAATTAGATTGGGATAAGTGTTTGACAACTGAAATAATAAACAACCACAAAAAATGTGATTTTAGAAAATACAGGAAAATATAATTTTTGGTTTGGATAAACTAATAATCAAATTTATGTTATGTCAGCGGTTGGGGTCTTAGACAGGTGATGAGATGTAGATTTGGAGAGATTCTATTCAGTCATTAGATGAACATCAGAGAGAACGGACGACTCAAGGGGTGGGGTGGTCCCTCCATGACGCAGGGAGCGGCGTTTTCTTAGGCAGCCAAGATGTGAAGACGTTGTAATCTCTGAATATGCTGACCGGAATCATGAAGATAAATATTCATATATAATTCAGGCATGTGTTGTGTTATTTACATCTGTTAAAAAGAACTGTTTATCTACAACTGTTTCGATACGTTCACGTCAATCGTTTCCTGTTAGAACTGTTGCATAAATGTTAAAATATACACACTAGACGATCAACTAAATGATACGACGTTTATACATACACGCATTTACATGTACATGAATATAGAGATAAAATATAAACCCCACTATTCAACATGAACGTCGTTATGGAATATAGTCATATACACACACAAAGTAAGATTGTAGATGTGTGTTGAGCAAAAACAAAAAAAGTTGTTGTAGGCAGGCAGGCTCGAACCCGTGACGCGAAGACGGAAAAGAAAGTGGAGGCGTGTGTAAGGGTATTAGTTGAGCAAAAAAAAAAATAAATAAAAATAGGAGAAGTAAGCAGGCTCGAACCCGTAAAGCGCCAAAGGAAGAATAAGTGAGGGAAAAAACGGTCTGATCGATGCTCCCACCGCGATTGTGACGTTACAGACGGTCGAAATAACGTGTTTTATCCGACGTCAGTGACGCGAGGTTTGAATGTCTTGCAAAAATGTAAGCGAAAAAATTGACTCCTCCTTGTAGAAAAGTGTCCAGTTGAGAGTGATGAAATTAATGTTTTTAGCCAATTTTTCGATATTTGTCGTCCGAAGGGTCGGGCTTCAAAAGGATACCGATCTCGTGAAAATCTGTCACCTCTGTCAAAAGTTTTAGGCACACATACATACATACATACATACATACATACATTTAAACAGACAGGGGAGATTTATATAATAAATTAATTACTTTTTTTAAAATTTCAATAAATAAATGAGGAGGGAACATATTTGTTTTATTTTTAAAATATTTACCTGAGAATGACAATTATTTTTACGGAAGAAGAAAAATCATTTTTTTTTTTTTTTTGTAAAAAGTATTAAATCTGATGGACCTTTCTTATTTAAAAAAGTGGATATTATTATAAACAGCAAATGAAACTGACTGATGTAGAAAATAGCGTGGAATTTCCAGAGTCCCATTAGTTATTTTAATTGCAATTTAATTGATTGCATAAAGTTATGTGCTATTAAAACTCGTGCATGACGTCATCGTTTTGCGATGTTACGAATTAAAAAAGCGGGTGAGTTCAACCACCAGAATAGAGAAAGGGATGGTATTTATTTGTTTCCCCACGAAAGCAAATTAGACACAAGGTCGTTTTTTAATGTGGGGAAGACCAGTCTCCCACCCCAAAAGGGGGCACTCTGGCAATGTGCAAATAAATAGCAAGTTTCTCGATATGAAGGGGTTCCCCCACATTGACCGAGGCCCAATTGACTAAAAAAAAGTATGTGTCTCGGTATGAAGCGTCTCCCCCCACATTGACCAAAGTGAAGCACCAGAACAGATACTACACTGTGATCCTGGCCTGAAGGCCAGGGAATGACATTATCTATCAAATCAGAAAGAGACGGTAGAAGAGATCCTCTATGACGTCATCCATTGTGCATGGTTATCAGGTTTATCTAGACAAAGGTTAAGAGTCATGGGTCGTCTAATAAACTTGAGAGCCTGGTACATCATATAAATAGGTTGTTTCTCTCTCCCCCCCTCTCTCTCTGTCTCTCTGTCTCTGTCTCTCTCTCTCTCCCTCCCGCTGTCTCTCTCTTTCTCTCTCCAGGGATGGAATTGAAAAAAAAAAAAAAAGAAGCTCTATTCCAAGATTAAATACTACTTATTTTAAATTTTGTAGCAGGAGTTTTTATAATTATTTCGTGGGGTCTTCGTTTGTAACGGACATCCATTTCTATATTATATTTCTCTTAGTCTGTCTTCCCGTTTCACTTTTTTTCAGAATCTGCTCAGCTAATCCAGCTGAAACTTTGTATGGACATTTGTTATGATACGGTGTACCAAACTAAGTATTATGGCATCCGTTCGAGCATTAGGACTAGAAGGAATTAATAGAGGTTAGTCACCACAATACAACATTTATTCTAGAAAATTCTAGAAATTTCGCAGAAATCATTCATTCTAAGTCAACAGTCTATAACTTTTGTTTAGCAGGCTAAAAAGTCTAGTTACTTATAATTTTAAAACAACAAAAATAAAGAAATAAGAATAAAAATGGTAAGATAAGGTTCAGGGCTAGGAGTAGTACACAAGGGTTATCATCTATTTCCAGGCAGCACTAAAGTTGTTTCTCCTCCTTTTTACATGAATCCACATGTAATTTTTATTTTCAATTTGATTCTGTTGTTAGCATGATTTCCTTGATTCCTTTTAAAAATGAAATACTCATAGGAGAAACTACATGAAGATTGTCAACATTTGTAGTGAAAACAGTGTTATGAATTTCACAAGATTTGACACGGCACTTCAAGTTATTAGTCAGGGTCGATATGCACTTGATCTGTTAGTAAAAGTTGCCGTCTCATATTTGATCAGACTAAACAAAAAAAAAATAAATAAATAAAGGAATTCAGCATTACATCTTTAGAAGTTGGTTGACGAAATCTGATGACCTTTAGAGGTCATACTGACAGCATTTACTGGAATGTTCTGTAATGTTGTTTATAATCACTGATTTCCATATTCAGCTGGTTTGACTTTTTTGGCTTTGTTGTGGTAAACGTTTTCTGAAAAAAATATATGAAAATTGCCAGGGAAATATGGAGGAGGGAGTACAACTGATGCTGTGTCTTTCACTCCGTAATGATAGATGTTCTACAACATCTCTCTCTCTCTCTCTCTCTCTCTCTCTCTCTCTCTATATATATATATATATATATATATATATATATATATATATATATATATATATATATATACAGTGATGATCATATTTATTGGCACGGTAAAATAAAAGTTAAATTTTGTCTAATAAATTCTAAAAAAGGGATTAAATTAAAGAAAATAACAAAGTATATTATGTATTTTTAACTGGCCTTTCCGATGCAGCAATCGGATTTTAGAAAAAAATAAATAACAAAGGAACAACAAACATAATTGCAAAAAATTGCAAAGAATATATATATATATATATATATATATATATATTCTTCTTTCATCATGTTTCAGATTTCAAATCTATTCTTTGTCTTACATAGAATAATAAAAATCTTTTGATTTGAAATTAAACCATTTCACGTCATAAATTTTTAAATTTATTGAATGACTAAAATATTATATATATATGTGTGTGTGTGTGTGTGTGTGTGTGTGTGTGTGTGTGTGTGTGTATTATGGCAGTAGAGTTTAGTTTCCTAGAAGTACATCCAATGAAACAACATGTGTCTACCAAACAGTGCTCAAAGAGTTATCGAGGATAATTCTTGGCCTGAAGACGTAATCTCCCCATTACAGAAACATGTATGCACATATGTAACCATAAATGTTTGTATAAATAGATTTTATATATATATATATATATATATATATATATATATATATATATATATATATATATATATATATATATGCCACTCCCTCTCGTCAAAATTTACGTATGAGCTCTGCGACAACAGCATAAGTTGCTTGGAAATCCATGCAGATGATTTGTTTATAGTGGTGAAGACTTTGTGCAGAACCAACCACATTTTTAGTACAACTGCTAATATTTGTCGGTGCAACGGTTACCAGAAGACAGAGCAGACAATAGACCTCAGATTTTACATCAAGATTTTCCTTCTCATGTCTTAACGAAGACTTGGGGTACATCTCTTCCAGTGAATAAAATGTGTCTCCAGATTCCAACCTGGAAATTTCTATCTCTCGGCACATATATATATATAGTGCGTAACCTTCCCAAATGGTCACTCTTCTAGTACTTGCCAGTTTCATTGTTGCTTAACTTCGGTGATCTGGCGAAAACTAGTGTGCAAATGAGATTATGCCGTATATATCGGTTGGCCTATCCATTAAACTTGGAAAAAATTGGATTTCTACCTGTGGAAATATTCTTTATTTTTAATGCTACCATCTCTTTCTTTGTCCAGAGATGAAATTGAAAAAAAAGCTCTATTCCAAGATTATATATTTCTTTCGTTTTATTATTAATTCTGACCGTTAATAAACAAAAAGAACGATGATGGCAACCTTCTGTCTTGTGAGATAATGGCGTTCTGCAACTGGTCTGGTGCATTGCAGCATCTTCTGTGGCTATAAAGTCGATATTGGAGTTGTCTCTCCAGATGCAGACGTGAGCGAGTAATATAGAGAACTAGGTTTGCCCAGTTACCAGGGTTTCTCTCTTGATTTAACGGACAAAGTCCGACATAAAGACAAGCGATATAAAGACAAGCTCAACTTCAGGAGTTGCCGGAAAGGTGTTACAGATCTTCATATTCTAAACTGGTTTTTCAAGGTTTACTCCCTTAGATTTGTCGTTTCCAAGGCATCCACAAGGCAGTGGAGCTATTTGCCTATAGCTGGTGAAAATTTGGAAATATTTCCAATGTTAACGAAAATAACAAAGATCTTTATCATAGTTATATTTGCATCAAAATATAAACGAAATCCTTAGGTGATGCTTCATAAAAACCTGAGATATCGTAAGGTTGGTTGGTTGGTTTTGTTTTACGGCATATCAACCCTTTTCGGGTTATTTAATGCCGAATCCAAAGATTTTGAAGAAATTTTTTTTTAATAGAATATATTTGTTGTTTTCACGTCGGTTTCTATTCAACCCATAGTTGGGACCCTAACAGGTACTACCACTCCGGGTCAGAGTGGACCTGGGAGCAATGGTAATTAAAGGGTGGCTCCACACTCCCCAAAGCCCACAAGCTGGGGCCCTCACCACTGGATATAGTTTAAGGTCATATCCAGGACCCCCATTGAGGAACTTTTACCCTCTGCAGGGGGGGGGTCAGTCGGCGTATTCTAATGCCCCCCCGACAGGGCCTAGATATCGTAAGAAATACAATCAGAGAGTTAAGCATGCAAGTGATGCAAATGAACAAAAAATGCTTCATTTCATGAGTTAATCGCAAAATTGTGGTTAATTAAAACAATCAAATTGGAAGCTTTTTAAACATGACCTAATCGTAAAAATGAGGAATATATTTTATGTGATTAAAATATATAAGTATAAGTTACATATTTTAGGTGTTATTTTCTTTTGCTCTAAGCAGATAAGTTTACGACAGAGTGATTAGTCCCCCTCCCAATTACCAAACCTAGCGTAGGAATACATTAATCGTTATCTACTTATTACAGGGCCCGTGCGATTTAAGTTTACCACCTTGGCCAGTTAGAACAAGTTCGTCATCTGAGCAAGACGCATTTCGTTGATTTCCCAAGTCGCCAACGATATAGTCAATCTACCAAGTCTCATGACGTGTTTTTTTATATATAAAAATTTACTCTTTGTTGCTTTAATTCACTTTCAACACAACCCAAAATAAAAGGTATTCCTATGCAATCTTCATCGTCGTCTGCTGTCGTCTATTAATTTATCCATTGAGTCAGATGAAGTTTCTCTTGCACCCCGTTATAACTATATTAGAGACTTTCATCGTTGTATCAATCAAAAGCCTTAAGGAAACAAACGTTGATTAACTCAGCTTTAATACATATAATACATACAATAGATAGTTAATTATTTTCTGGAAACTTTTATATAAAAAAAGTCTTACTGAAAAATATAATTGTGTAATGTCGGTTCAATGTGCTTATCTTGCTTAAGATGTTTGAGTTTTATTTTTTACCCCCCCCCCCCTCAAAAAATATATATAATAAAGTTAGACTTTAAAACAACTTCCGCCATAAGAAGTAAAGATAAGGAGATTAATGAGAGAACAAAAAAAGTTCTTAAAGAAATAAAGAAAAAAAAATGATATTTGATAAAAAGAAAGTAATAATTAACGATCGAAAAAGTATTTGGAAAATACAGAAAAGAATCGACTAGTTCAACAAAACATAGTAAAAACTTGCTCTTAGAGCTGATCTTCTCCTGTCAGACATAACTAAACGTACAGATCAAATGAACTCTATCAAGATTCCGAAGTCACATTTGGTGGGGGTGCTGCTCAAAGCATTCTTTCTTCCCTTGACAAAGTACAAAACCAACTTCGCAATCTAGTGGAGGACGACCATTTCTATTCGTTTCTCACAGAAGAGACATTTGTAGTCTTTCTCTACTCCAACGTTATTTTTTTCCAAGGAAGATGCTCGACTGGGCTCCAATTATTAGTTCTTTTTTATATGTTTACGACAAGAACTCGTCTCCTATATATATAAAAGCGAAAATGTGTGTTTGTTAGTGTGTGTGTGTGTGTGTGTGTGTGTGTGTATGTGTGTGTATGCACTTTTTGTGTATGTCCACAAAAGGCTTTTTTCCAGGGGGCCCTCGGTCGGCTCACCCCTTCTTAAAACTTTTTATATACTGTCTAAATCATAATACCTACTAGTTAAGAACGGGGGTCGCGTCTATCTTTAATTTGCCCGACTTTTACGCGCTATTTTCGAGATTTTTTTTTTGATCGCCACGTGTTCGTTTCGCTTTTCAGTATAAAAAAGCGAAACTGAACCCGAATCAGCGGTTGTCCATAAAGCAAATTGATGTTTGGTCAATGTCGGTTTTCACCGTTATATTAGACAATTGCTTTCATTTGGACATTCCCCTAATAAGGGGGTGGGGAAACACATTGGGGAAACAAAACCAGACAAAGTTGGGTAAAAAACAACTCAATTTTAACTGCGGGATAGCTCTTTTAAGTGCGAAATTTCATTTTCTTTGACCTAATTAGATTCGCCGCGCACCTGCCATTTATAAATGTTAAATTGAAATTGGTTTCAGTTACTTTCCTTTCGTGGGCGAGCGGGCAACTTAATTTATCAAGTTTTTTGCCTCAACGTTCCGGGTTCGATCCTACCTACCTACCAAAACTCTTTTCTTTTTTTTTTTTTTTTTTACTTTTTCTTCTTTTTACCTCATGTTCGTCGTGTTTTTTTCCGATTTTTCAAAAGAAGTTTAACATAGGGTTTTGATCTACCCCCAACACACACACCTACAAAAAACTTTTTTCGTTGTTCTTTTTTTTGTTTTTGTTCGTTTTTTTTAATATTTGTTTTCGAGCCTACCTTCCTAGCAAAACTTTATTTTCTTTTTTTATCTACCCACCTCCCAAAAACACAAACCTACAAACACCCGGGCAACGCCGGGTACCCCCGATAGTTTATAACATAAATCTCATCTGTCTTTTTCAATGCATGCATGTATGTATGTCTGCCTAAAACTTTCAACAGAGGCGACAGATTTTCACGAGATCGGCAGCATTTTGAAGCTCGACGTCTCGGACAAGAAATATCGAACAATTGGCTAAAACCATTCATTCGTTCACCCTCAACTGCGCACTTTTCTACAAGAAGGGGTCGATTTTTTGTGAGCCATTTTTGCAAGTCATCATATCGGTTGGATTGACTTTGCCTAATTTTAACATTCCGAACTTCCGGTCGCGTCATGGAGTAGCGGTAAAACGTCATATTTTCTTTCACTTTTTTTTCCGCCTTTGCATCATGGGTTCGAGCCTGCCTGCCTGCCTGCCTGCCTGCCTGCCTGCCTGCTACCACTTTTTTTTTTTTGCTCAACACATAACTCCAAACACCCGGGTAACGCCGAAAACCCAAGCTAGTCCTCTTATAAATGACTCCTTATGACTAGTGTGAAGTAGAATGTCTATGAAGAGTTTCTACAACATGGTTATCTTCAAATCCGATTTCAACAAATATATGTCGTAAATCATGCCTATAAGTGATCAAATTTTGATAGCGCATTGATCATTTTCAATCCTCTCATAATATTGTTCATAATTAAACCGACGATTCATGCATCTCATTGACTTTTATTTTCGAGTGACTTTTGGGTTTTGATAAGTTGTGACGCGTTTGTAAAATTCACATCTAATTTTGAATTGCCTAAGTATCTCTCTTAGAGGCTATGGCCAATAGTCAGTCTGTCAACATGAAGTTTGAAATAACATTTACTTTGCTTTCTAATCTTTAAGTTTTCGTCAGTTTGTTATACGTTTTAAAAATACAATTTCTGCTGGCATGTGATGGTTATGTTTTAAACAACATTTTTGTTGTTTTTATCAAATGTAAGTTTGAAATAGTATTTTCGTTTCTAAACCTGCTGAATGAATGGACACATCTTAAGAATCCTTTCCTTAAAGATGAATGAAGATTAAAAAATTCAGTAATGAGAAAAAGTATTTGAAAACTATAAAAAAGATTCAATTTGTTAAAAAAAAAATATGATTTCAGTTTGGTCGAGCTGATAGAAATTCTGTTTTCCTCTTCAAGGCAAATCATATTATCATATTATCATATTATAATGGAAACTTTGGTCAATTCATAATTAAAAATCGATATATTATTGAAAAAGAGATATAAAGACCTCAACGACATTGATCATAATCGGTTTATACCCAAGCGTATATAAAGTGTAATCTGTTTGAGTTGTTGAGTTTTACGGCAGGCCAAACCTTTATGCCGAATGATTTGTTCATTTATTTGTTTTGTTGTTGTACATATTGTAAATGAACTAAGAAAAAATTGCCGTTGACTCACCCATTGAGCTTGGGTTAAGTTGTTTGAATGAAAAAAAAATGTGCAAATCGATTTAAACATAAAAATATAAAACTGCGAAATCTAAAATTAGCCTCTATCAAGGCACGATATGCCACACACACACACACACACACACACATACACACACACACACATTTACTAGCAGGGAGGTGCGACGTTGTCCGGGACTGAATGAAGATCTCATACCTTTTATTGTCTACAAAATCGGTGAAATTGTCCATTTTTTTTAATCAAATCAAATCAGGGATCCCCTAGCACTGTACCAGGAGTAAGTTTGATACTCCTATTCGCAGTGATTTAGTTCACAATAAATTGTACTATACATTACACTGTAGATAATATACTATTTATTATATAAAAATTATCTGTAAAATAATAGGTTCATTTAAAGTTCAAATGCAAAAGTCAAGTATCATGGTTCAAGTGTGCTCTATAGAGAAACAGGGTGGAGCCACTCAAATTAGAGATATGTTTCTGCACTTTATCAAGAACTGTCAAATGGGACAGATATTCACCTAAATACGATAAAAAGCACGGCATACATGGTTTGATAGTATATTTGTAGAGATGACATTTTGAATGATGGAAAATAGAATAGCAAGTATTCTAAGTATCCAAAGCTTTTTAAAAGTGTTCTACACATGGATAAAACAGTAGATGTATGTATGTGTGTCTGTTTGAAAATATTTAACCGATAAACTTTTAAACAACTGGTCACATAACACCGAAATTAACAGAAAATAGTAATCATACACCAAGAACGGTTTATAACGAGTAAAATCTTTGTTTGGATACATTAATAATGTGTACAGAAATATGTCGGTAAAGTTGAAATACAAAATGTTCATTTCAACTCACCAACAATATTTCTTTTATTTTTGCACATGCGCAAATTCATTCGTAGCTTAAAGTAGTTTGATTTAAAATCTTTCTTATCTATCTGTCGATAGCTCAAATAGTAGCGAACGCAGCTGGAGCACTAAATCTTTTGGTTTTAATTATCTGTAAAATAATAGCTTCATTTAATGATGGCACTCAATTAATTTTTTTTAATATTTTGAAATTAGTACTGTATATTGGGTACAATATAATATTCAATAGAAAATTAGCTCTATAATAATAAATATGAAATCAGCATTAAATAAAATATATTTAAACGTATATACGACCGGACAAGACCAGGTGCCCCCCCACTAGTTTGAAAATAAAAAAGGTTTATCTCTCTTTCGTTTTCACGTTAATCTATTAATCTGTAAATGTCTGAAAGCAATTTATCTAATGGATCATCTTGTATCGAGAATGACATCACTTCAGGTACACAAACTATTGTCGATTGTATTTTAATATTTAATTCATCCATTGTCTTTACGTCTAGGTTCTGAGAATCATAAAACCAATCAATATTATCCCCTTTGTCTAGAATGAACTCTTTAATAATGCACAAACATTTCTCCAGCTTCCTGTTTATACCATCACCACCATCAGGTTTTGATATTACCTCATGTTCTATGCAAACAAAATATTATACACATAACAACTAATTAAATAACATTCATTATATTTTCGTCAGATATTTTTGCCGTTAAAAACAAGCAAAAGTTATATCCCGTTGATTATGGTTAAATTTATGTACATTTTTGCATTAAATACTAATCCCTATCAGTCCCTAACTCTGAATCGAGTGGATACCACAATACTAAGTTCGCTCCACCTCATAATAGCAAAGGTACATACAAAATTTCAATCAGATCGGTTCAGTAGTTTTGAAAAAAAATTCTGAAGTAAATGCGTAAAAAGTAAATGAAGTAAATAGTAAATGCTATTAATTCCTAACTGGACATCGGAAAGATATCATAATACTTAAACTTTACCATAACAAAGAACCATATAAAATTTTATCTAGATCAACCTAGTAGTTTCCAAGAAAAAGTGGAATGGACAAAAAGACAGATTAAAAATATATAATATAGATTATTTAAGAACAACCTGGTCTAAAATAGCTGTCAGCTCAAGATATTCAGCATTACCTTTCTTGAGCCATGTTTAAGTTATTTCCCTTGAATCATACTGCCAATAAGAAAATTAACTTTTAGTTATGAAGGACAAAAAAGACTCACACTACGCTTGTATGAGATTGAAATTTTTCTTGGCTGTGAGTTTGAGAACATGTTCCATCCCAGTTGTACGTTTTTACATATTTTCAAACCATTGTGTTGTCATATATCGTTTCTGATTGCAATTTAGATATAACTCACAAATGGCTCATTATAGCACGAGATCTGTCTACCGGTCACATCATTCGTTATCAGAATCGTTTTAAGCTGACTTCAAAGTCAGTCATAATTACTTTGCATAGCCTACGGATTTTCTATTATTTGTTTGCCCTGACAATTCATGGTTATTTTGACTGTGATTCAAGACTTTTAACATAGAATATTTAATCTTTCATTATTACTTTATATTACTCTCATTTCATGTATCGTGTTCCTCTTGCGTTTTTCTTATATATATATATATATATATATATATATATATATATATATATATATATATATAAGAGAGAGAGAGAGAGAAGAAATTATAACAATATAAAATTTATATAGATCAGATTGATTCACGAAGAGATCGAATGTCAATTACAAAAGACAAGTACAATATCAGTATTTAGTATTAAAAGAGCTTTAGATATGTTTTAATGAGGGGGGTCACTGCTTATCAAGGTATAGAGACCACTCGAGGATAAAGGTTAACGAGAGAACACCGTGATAATCAGGTAATGGATGAAAATTGGGCAGAATTTCGTTATTTATGGCTTAACAAGAAATTATTTATTTAATTGGACTTGAAAACGACCATTTTATAGTTAGTTGGGAAGCACCACCGTTGTATTGTGTTCCACAGAAAGGCAGTTCTAGGAAAGAAGCTTTGCTCATGGAAATTTGTTTAATTTTAGTTATAGATAGAAAGTAAGGGAAATTGTTGGTAGTGCTTGCAGTTAGGCGAGTTTTTGTCGTGAATGTTTGACAGGGAAGCACTATAGATTGAAGCTCAATTGAGTTCCTGCCATGAAAATAAAGATAGACCAAAAACAGACTTGTCTGTGAGAAAAAGTTCGGTATATTTATTTCAAGATTTACTATCATATATTTTGTAATAATTATATTCATTATATTTATTCATTCATTTATTTAATTCACATTTTTAAGTTGATCGATTTGCTTTTTGTATATAATATTTAGAAATATTTGCTTTTGCATATGAATTTAAATTTTCTTTCTATTTTTTTTTCAATAATACCTTTTTTGCTCCATTTTCACTTCCAGTAATAATAGTAGGAGTAGGAGAATGAGGAGGAGAAGTAGGAGAATGAGAAAGGGGAGTAGTAGTAGTAGTAGTATGAGGAGGAGGAGGAGGAG
This sequence comes from Euprymna scolopes, assembly GCF_053919585.1. NCBI lineage: Eukaryota > Metazoa > Mollusca > Cephalopoda > Sepiida > Sepiolidae > Euprymna > Euprymna scolopes. Next base: position 36,840,459 of record NC_136494.1, on the reverse strand, counting down.
CAGGAGCAGGAGGAGAATGAGTAGTAGTAGTAGTAGTAGTATAGAAGGAGGAGGAGGAAGAGGGGAAGGAGGAGAGGTGTTATGTGTTTTCTTTCTTTTTTCCTTTCTTTTTTCGTATGCACTTTCTTTGTCCTTGTCAAGATTAATCAAAATATTTTCTGCAATAATTAGGCTAAATTTTTTCGTCACAATTTCTAGTTAATGAGAAAATTTGCATCTTCCTTGTGTTAATCTAATGTAAAAAATGTTATCCGTTTGGTCACCCATTGATTCGGGCTGAATGATTTAAATAAGCAAAAGGTGAGTTTGCAATAATAATAATAATAATACAACATGCAAAATTTCTGTTGTCAATATCTGCTATGCTCTATTTCTTTATATCATTTCTCTATTGTCATGTGTTAATTAGTATTAATACTTATTGTGATATGCCCTACGTTTCATGAAAGACTATGCTAATCTTTTATTTCATATGTAAGTTTCATTATCTTTGAGATATTGATAAACAAAAAGAAAAAGAGAGAATGACGGAAGCGAGAGTTATAGATAGAATTAAAATTTCCCTTCCCTACTTTCCCACAGTAGAGAAATTGTGAGAATATCATTATTTACATATCAGGTGCTCGACTGAGCTTTAATCTATAGTTCCTCACAACAAATACTCGTCAAACTACAACTACCAATGATTTCTCTAATTCTTAATCAGTGCCTAACACTAAAAAGTCCCACGAGCAAAGTTTCTTTCCTAGTATTGTCCGTCTATGGGACACAATACCACAGGGCTGCTTCCCAGCTCACTATAACATGGACGTTTCTAAATCTAATGGAAATAATTTCTTTTTGAGCCGCTATCTTAAATAATAAAATCTTACACAAGTTCTGCCATTACGAATCATCAAGATGTTGTCTCACAGTCTATCAGATATTCACCAACCCTCATTCTCGAGTAGATTTGGAGGATTGATTAACGGTGACCTAATAAAAAAGCAGAAAAAATACATACATTGTAAGAGGGTGAGAGAAATAGACAGAGACTTAGTAAGACATGGGTAACTTTGTGAATAAATTGCCAATTACAGTTAGTTTAACGACTTTTTACCAATGTAAATTTTAACACATAAAAAAGATAAGAAAAAACTTTAGGGAAACAAGCGTTGATTAATTCAGCTTTAACATAATTAGCTTTTTGATTGTTAGGCGTTGATTAACTAAGCGTTAATATGGAAATAGGTCTTTGATTGTTAGGCGTTGATTATTCATGGGGTCTGGTTTGAGTTAGGGTTAGTTGATTTGTAGAGAAAAATGTTTGTTATTGTCTTCAACTTTGCAGAACATGCTTGAGTTTTGCAAATCGAAAGAAAAAACAATAACAGTAATATCTAGTACATTTTAGGTCAGGCATTCAGTATAGTTGTTAGAGGAAAGGTGCTTCATCTTAGTAACATTAAACGTGATCTTCCATTTTTGGTCCCCTGTTAGCATAAAAAGTTTCATTGCTCTATCAATTATATATCTATCCCTTTTATATATCCATGACCCATCAGCGTTGTTATTCTTCCTTATGCTTAAATATATTGACAATAAAAGTTGTTTCTAATTTTTACATTTGGTTTAGTGTACCAGCACATATATGGTAACAATAGTCTATTCATGTCAAATACCGGCTTTGTAAAGGTATAGGACAGTGGCAGGTGTAAGAAATTACCTAGACCTTCCATCTTTGCAGCAGACTTTGCAGCATCTTCTATGAACTTCATTTTGCTGGAAAATGGCAAGTTGAGGAGTTTAAACATTGGAATCTTGGAAAGGGAGCTATAGGCTATGACAGTAGTGGTTGAAAATGTTTCTTATTTTATCGGATTTACCTCTTCTTCAGGTTATACACAAGGTTGAGTGTTGGTTCGATGAAAGTGTTTCTGTGAAACGAATTCAATTCAAACTTGACACACCAAGGTTTCCAGCCTGTTAAACACTTAGCCACCGTTATACTATAAGGTTTCTTATAATTGTTAGAGGAGAGTAATTTTGTCTTAACAACATTAAATGTGACCGTCTAGTTTTGGTCCTGTTAATATTAAAATAGAATTTTCGTTCGTCTGTTACATACATGTATCCAAGGTTTATCTGCTTTTGCTATATATATTCATAGCCCATCAATGTTGTTATTCTTCTTGGGCTTATTAAGACAATAAGAGTCGTTTCTAATTTTGACCGCTTCCAAATTATGGACATTAGGTACAAAAATAAACACGGCGGCTTTGTCATGAATTTTTAAATGGCTTAAAAGTCATGATAAGAACAATGCTTATGTCTAATAGTGTTGGACTATATAATATCATCTACACGCTACACTGTCAGTTGAACACAATAATTTCAAAAGGAAGAACTAAATAATAGATCAAGTGATTTATATGACATATTGACAGCATCATAAATAGATGAAAATACAGGCCAATAGGTTGGGTCCACAATTTGAAGATGAAGAATTTTAATCTTCTTAAAGGGGACATTATGTCAATGTTGTAAATACCATAAGACTTTGTACGTCTCAGTCTGGAGGATCCACGAAAATCAAGGGCTCATGCAGCCTCGTTTTGTTATTTAATCTATGGATATGTCCCCACATTCCTGCATGCGCTATTAAAATTAATTACATTTGACACAAGATTAAATGAGCGTTCAAGATTATAATGATTATAATTTTCTTTTTATAAAGGACCAGTTATACCTACCCGGCGTTGTCCGGGTGGAAGCATAATAGCAGGTAAAGTGTCTAAATAAAAACTGAAAAGAAACAAGATAATATAACTGGAACTTACAATAAATTTGTGGATATTCTTTTTAAAACGCAAATATAAACGTGATTATATTTTTAAGTATTTTTTAGTTTTACAAGTAATGTGCTCTGACGAACTAACCATCATCGGGTCTTCCAACATAAATACACTCGATCCATCCAACTAGCAGAAATATCCAACTTCTTTATGGCAGAATCCCCTAGATTCCAAATGTTTTACTTGAATAGTTTGTTTCCTCTGACCGCTCACTTTTGAAATTCCAGCCTTTTCCTGGTTTCCCCAATTATACAAACTCCTGGTAAATACAGCTATATATATATAATAAATATACATATTGCCAGGTAGGTAACTCAGATAAAATTAAAGATGAATATATACTGCTTGTATGTTTTTTTGTTTTTTTTACACAGAAATCACCACTTATCAAGGCCAAGACGCCACTTGAGGATAAGGGTTGCTGGGTATACATTAGTCAATGTGATTATAGCGTAGTAAACATAGATAGTGGTAATTTTGTAAATTGGATTACTTAGGGGGACGGTTCATCAAGAACTTGTTTATGTTGGACTTGAAAACAATCAGATTGTAGTCAGCTGGAAAGCAGGCAATCGGAAAAGAGTTCCACAGGCGTGCAGTTCTAAGAAAGAAGCTTTGTTAATGGAATCTAGCTTTAGGTTTAGGCACAGATAAAGAGTCTGGGAAATTATTGATAGTAATTTTGGCTAGACGAGTGTTTTTCACAAAAGTTTAGCGAGAGAAGGGGGAACCATAGATTGAAGCTCAGCTGAGCATTTGCTATGAAAATAATGATAAAGCAGAGACAGGCTCGCAATGTCTCTTTTGTGTGAAAGAGGTTGCAGGGAAGAGAAAAGGGTATCCACACTAAGCTACGAAGTCTATTTTGAACTCTGTCAAGGCAGGATAAGCTGTTTCTAGCAAATATACAAACATAAGATCAAAGGGAAGTAACTAAAAACATCATTATCAAAGGAAGCAATTTGCTGCTAATCGGAAAATATAGAAATTTAAAGATTTACTTAAAAGGAATACAGCTAGTATGTAATAATATGTCGGTGGAAGAATTATTACACAAAAAAGGCCGAATATACATAGAGGGAAAGAGTTGGTAAATAAGAAATATATTATACACCTACAAAGCTTTAATGGCTTCCATAATGAAATTACATTTGTTGCAGAAAGGAAAGATTTGTTTCAACCCGAAAAATAATCTGAGCAGGATATGCTGTATTTGCAAAGAAATGAAATTTAATCAAAATTTATTGTTCCTTATAAGTTAATATGCACCAAGGATCATCAACAGCAACAACAACAACAACAACAACACCCAAAAACAGGTAAGTAGAATCAAATATTGATTTTATATATTCGATACTATTTAGGCATGAAGTAAGTCAGCAGTGATATTTAATTATATACATGAGATAAGATTATATCCTCAATCTTGATCGCCAATCTTTCCAAGCAGTAGCTCTCCCATTACACCAAATTGGATGGGAATGTTGAATTATCTCCCTTTGTATTATGATAAAAAGAATTCTGTTGTTTGCGTTAAATTCTTAGAGTTATCTCCCTTTCGTTTTGTAGTGGATTATTGACTGGAAAACAAAGATGACTGCTTTGATAAACGATCGTGTGTTTGTAATTATAATTATGGGCAAAATAAATCAACATGGAAGATCCATTGGTTGTGTGAGGAACTCCCTTCCTTATTGATTACCAAGATATACGAGGAAGATTTTACAGATATTTTGTCCGAAGGGTCGAGCTTCAAAACACTGCTAATCTCATGCAAATTCATCGCTTCTGTCGAACGTTTTAGGCAGCCATACATACAAACATACATACATACATACATTTAAACAGACAGGTGAGATTTATATAATAGACAGCTGAAGTAGACTGCTCTCCTTCACTCAGCCATGACAAAGTAGAAGTATCAAGTAATTTTTATTTTATATTCTTAGCATCACCTATAACGAACATTGAACTTTCAATCTTCTGGAGATTGTCACATAGAACTGTTTTTACTTAGCAGTTTATCCGTTGCACAACAGACTCTAAACTTCTGGGTGGTCATCTCTGACGGAATGAGAACAATCTACCTTCATGGTTAAATGAATGATTCAGTTCCAAATTTTGTACAGATTCCAGAATTAGATTCATTTGCGGTTGAAGAATTGAAAAGAAAAAAAAAGGGAATCATCTCACCAAATTTCTTCAAAAAGAAAAGATGCTTACCTACAAAAGAGAAATAAAAAGGAAACATAAGAACATTTAAATACAAATGAAAATTCATGGAAATGACGTTAATCAGAATTAATAGAAATAATGTTAAAATGCACATGCATACATCTACTTTTATATTTCAAATACAAATACCTATTTCATATTTTTAAAAACAAAGTCCCATAAACAGCTCAATATCAAATAAAAGAAATAAAAATATCAAAAACAAAAGCTTTCAAGTACTGAATGTAAATCTGAACGGACGGATTGCAACAAAGTTATTCCCAGTAAAAGTTGCTATTTGTTTTTGTTGAGCATTATGGAAAATAGAAACACACATATGTGATGACCTTCAAATATATATAAATATATGTCGAAAAATATTTTGCTCTAATGAATAGTAAAAGACCTTTTTTGATGAGTATAATGAATTTTTATTCCCTGTATTAAAGTAGCAAAAGAATTAAAAAGAATATATATATGATGTTACCTAAAATCCTCTCTCTTCTTCTGATGAGAAGCATTGGGCTTCGAAATACCATGATATAAAGAGTTCTCACTTACCCTACACCCCTAATTGAATAAATGGATAAATAAATAAACAAATATATATATATATATATATATATATATATATATATATATATATATATATATATATATATATATATATATATATAAAATGAAAATTACAATTGAATTTACCAAAATGATCCAAGATGGTAAAATTAAAGTAAAGTATAAATATTAAAGAATTAATATTTATCAAATTATCTCAGCCAGATAAAAAAGCTCGATAAAACCAAATAGGAAATAGAGCTTATAATATGAGCAAACAGTTAATAAAATATGTTAAAAAACACTTTGAAATGAGTTAAAAATATATTTAATCTGAAAAGGAAACACTAGATAATTGGATAGTCCTTAATCCGCAGAGTTTCGAAGAAATGCTTTCCTTCTCATCAGAGGGTAGGAATTAGCAAAATGCGGGATTGGATTTTGCATGCAGAAGTATTTGATGAAACAACAAGTAAGCCAAAGATTTTACTTGAAAACAAAAAAGTGAAGCAGAGGGAATATGGTAAAGAAAAGGTGATTGCACACGAATGGATAGTCTGGTGGAAGATAAAAAAATCTAGTGACGGTAAAATCCAAGGAGATCCCGTAAATGGAAGAAGATGGTCCATAATAATCCAAAGGCAGAAATCCATGGAATAATTCACAAAAATGTGTACAAGGGGAAAAAAGAAAAGATTCCAATAATATTAATAAAAGAAAAATAAGATGTGCTTTTCACTCTACTTCCGAGACATAAATATAAATAAGAAAGATCTGGGAAGAGAAAGAAGAGAGAAAAAAATGATGATAAAGTTAAATATAAAATATAAAATAAAGGGAAACAAAAGTCAAAATGACCCAGACAGGAAATGTTAAAGGCGCGAAAAAATATATAGGGCAAAATAATATAGATCAACTGAAATGTACAAGTCATCACTTAAAAAAAATGTCAGCAAGAGTTATTAAACGACACTAAAAGGAAAATAAAAATAAATAAATAAATAAGTAATAAATATATAGAAAATAAAGAATAAATAAATAAATAAAAAATAAAATATAATATAAGAAATAATAAAATTAAGAAATAATTAAGAAAAGAATATCAAACCACATTTCTTCTTTTAACAACCATAATTTTAATAATAACCAAGGAACTTCTCTAACCACTTTAATTAAAAAACTTAACTCTAACAATACTCCCTTCTCAATCAAATGGAATATTATAAAAAAGTTAAGTCTTATACTGCAGGCTCTAAATCATGTCGCCTCTGCACAACCGAAGCTATAATTATAATTACTTCCCCTCAAAGTAACAATATAATAAATTCTAAAAATGAACTGATCTCTTTCTGTAAACATAAGTCCAAATTTAATTATGGCAATTTTGAAATTACATAGTTATTACTTTTACCCTTTATATAGATATAAAGATTTTTCTTTAACTTTATCGCTTTTCGACATACTTCTTAATACTTTATAATTTAATAATCCTTATTTTAATTCTTTACCTCTTTGCATTGCCGGTTTTTTATCTGCAATTTTGTTTTATTCTTTAAACTTTCATATCTATCTAATATATCAATCTACCCACACTTTCATTTTACTATATGCATTTACTTACTTTTTTTTCCTGAATTTGCAGATACCGGCCATCCTCTCCCCTTATATAATTTTTATTTTTTATTTTTATTCTTATCTTATTTTATTTTATTTTATATTTTATTTTTTATTATATTATATTTTATGTTTTTATTTATTTATTTATTCTTTATTTTCTATATATTTATTATTTATTTATTTATTTATTCCACCAGACTATCCATTCGTGTGTAATCACCTTTTCTTTACCATATTCCCCTTGCTTCACTTTTTTGTTTTCAAGTAAGATCTTTGACTTACTTATTGTTTCATCAAATACTTCTGCATGCAAAATCCAATCCCGCATTTTGCTAATTCCTACCCTCTGATGAGAAGGAAAGTATTTCTTCGAAACTCCGCGGATTAAGGACTATCCATTTATCTAGTGTTTCCTTTTCAGATTAAATATGTTTTTAACTCATTTCAAAGTGTTTTTTAACATATTTTATTAATTGTTTGCTCATATATATATATATATATATATATATATATATATATATATATATATATATATATATATATATATATATACAGTGTCTCACAAAAGTGAGTACACTCCTCACATTTCTTCAAATATTTAAGTATATCTCTTCATGGGACAACACTGAAAAACATTTTTGACACAATGAAAAGAAGTTTGCCTGCAGCATATATAACAGAGTTTATTTATTTTCACCTTAAAATACTCAAAATATAGCCATTAAAAACTAAATCCCTGGCAACAAAAGTGAGTACACCCCTTACAAAAAGTTGTCAATATTAACATACAACATGTCGACTCCCAATATTTTGTATGACTCCCGTCATTTTCCAAAAGCGCTTTTACTCTCCTAAACTAAAAGTTTACCAGAGCTTCACCTGTAGCCATTGGAATGCTCTTCCACTCTTCAATTACGACGCCAAAGAGCTGACAGATATTTGAGACTTTGGGCACATCCATCTTCTGCTTGAGGATGCCTCAAAGATGTTCTATTGGGTTCAAGTCTGGGGACATGCTTGGCCAGTCCATCATTTTAACCCTTGGCTTCTTCAGTAAAGCAGTGGTTGTCTTGGATGTGTGTTTTGGGTCATTCTCATGCTGGAACATTGTTCTGCAACTCAGTTTCTGGAGGGAGAGGGTCATACTCTGCTGCAGTATTTCACAGTACATGTTCGAGTTCATATTTCCCTTACAGCACTCATGCAGCCCCAGATCATGACATTCCCACCATCATGCCTCACTGTAGGCATGACACATTTACTTTTGGACTCCTCAAATTGGTGTACATGGCTGTCACCTCAGGAGGAAGGCCTTTTCTGAAGGCAACACACAAGAAAGCCCGTAAACAGTTATCTGAAGACATGTCCACTAAACCCATAGATTACTGGAACCATGTCCTATGAACCATGATGAGACGAAATTTAATTTATTTGGTTCTGATGGCCTTAAGCATGTGTGGCAGCGACAAGGTGAGGAGTACAAGGATAAGTGTGCCATGCCTACAGTCAGCATGGTGATGAGAATGTCATGGTCTGGGGCTGCGTGAGTGGAGAGCCATTCTTGTAATATACAAAATGATCCAAAAAGAAACTTATCCAATTGCGAATATTAGATTTAGTTGTCCCAAGCGAAACTTGGCACCATCAACCTAATCAGAGAAGCTTTGAATTGCAAACAAAAATGGTAATATTATCTAGTCACGATCAGCAGAGCGTAGTTTCCTTTCTCGTGTCTAAACAAAAAACTATGACTGAAAAATTGAAAAAAATTCAGCATATTTTATACATCGAATCTGGTATCTGGTTGGTTCATGCCTTTGGTTATAAATATAATCATTGAAACCTTTGTGATCATACCCAGTTTTTATACCAAAACTATTGCAACAGACTGAGTCTGATTAGACGATAAACTAAAATTGTTTGATAGTGACAGACTCACAAATAAATAATTTAAATATCCCATATATATATATATATATATATATATATATATATATATATAGTCTAAAGAAGCTTTGAATAAAAAGTGCAAAAATTAAAAATAAAGAATGCAGTTTAAATTCCCGGAAGGAAAAAAATATTTTAACTTTAACCTATATATATATATATATATATATATATATATATATATATATATATATATATATATATATATATATATATATATATATATATATATATACATATATATATATATATATATATATATATATATATATATATATGTGTGTGTTCCAGGTAGAGAGATATCCAAAAATGAAGAATAACTGAATTTCAACAAAGGTCATTAATAGTGCTCAATCTTATAATATACAAAATGATCCCAAAAAAAAGACGCTGCTTCTCTAAAAGAGTTGCAGCTAAGCAACTTTAACCTCTCTCTCCCCCTCTCTCTCTCTCTCTCTCGCTCTCTCTCTCTCTCTCTCTCTCTATATATATATATATATATATATATATATATATATATATACGAAACAAGAGTAAGAGAGAAGACATATAAAGCTATTTCAAAACGCAAATATTTATTCTGGTCTTCAGTGAATAGATCAATGATTATTTTTCGTCTGTATCTCGTTCTGTTATTTTTCTTTCTTCATTTTCCTTTTTTCCTTAGCCAGCCGCAATAATTGATGTGTAGGAAACCTCTTAAGATTTCTTCCAATGAGGATAGAGTCACACATGAATGAGACCAGCGGCCATTGCAGATGACAGTAGCACACGCGAAGTGGGCAGACGACATTTGCAAGAATGAACAGAAATCTGACAATGAAAAGAAACAAACAAAAAAAGAAAAAGAAAAAACTGAAAAGAAAACAATGATTTCGAAAAGAAAGAGCGAAACGAAAAGAGTAAAACAGTTGCCACAGAAAAGAACTGAGGTAGATTAAAACTTCTGTGGAACGAATACAAAAAGATTTTTTTTAACAAAAGACAAAAACCGTTATTCGTATAATACATCCATTGAATCGACATATGTAAAAAATGGTATTTCAAATGTTAGTGTGGCAGACCAAAATGCTATTTCAAACGTAAGCATGACAGACCAACAGGAATGCGACATACCAATAGAAATACCATTTCAAACGTAAGCCTGACAGACCAACAAAAAATGCTATTTCAAATGTTAGTATGATAGACCAAAAACAAATGTTAATTCAAACTTAAGCATGACAGACAAACAGAAACGTCATTTTAAATGTTAGCGCAACAGACCAACAAGATGTTATTTCAAACTTAAGCATGACCGATCTACAGAAATGGCATTTCAAGTGTCAATGTGATAGACAAAAAAAATGCTATTTCAAGCGTAAGCATGACAGACCCACAGAAATGTTATTTCAGATATAAGCAAAATAGACTAACGTACGTGTGACAGACGACCAGAAATGCTATTTCAAATAAACTGTGTCAATCGCTTTATTGTAGATTAGTATCATTTACCATATTTTTCTGTCAAAGAATAAGGAACAAAAGCACATCCGAGCTGCTAAGCCTTAAATAAATCAATTATTTATTGGCATATCCACCATTTTTAAAATAACTTTAAACAACCTTTTGTCCACCAGGGAAGTCAATTGTTTGATCTGAAAAAGAGTTATGGCTCTGGTGACATCAACTATTTTCCTCTACAGGGCATCCTTCGAAGTAAATTGCTTTCCTTCCTCATAAACCCCTCTTTTCAATATTGACCAGAGATGTTTAATATGGGTTACGATCTGGAGAACACGATGAATGTTTTTTCAATGAAGCTCATAGATTCAAGGAAGGCTGCAGTCGCCCTAACAAAATGTAATAGTGCATTGTCATTCATAAAAATCATCTGAAAACGATGTGATAAGGGTAGCCATGGTGACAAATGATTATCCAAAAAGGCCGAGTATGCATTGCTGGTAAGCTTTACACCCTCTGGCACTCGGAATGGTTCAACCAATTTATCCCCAATGATTCCCGGCCAAAACATGATGCCTCTATATTCTTGATAGCGATGAATTCTGTAAGAAGTTGAGGTTCCGTTTGGGCTCAAAAATTTGACCCGTTCATCTGAACCATCAAGAGTAGTACGGGCCTCATCTGTAAATTGGACACGTTGGAAATCCATTTTCATGTAATTCTTTGCCCAAGCCATTCGTTTTTCCCTATTTTGTTTGCCCAATGGAGATCTTGGAAGAGGTTTGATGCTCCTTGACATCTCATTACCACACATCAGCCTGCCTGGATCTTGAAACAATTCCAGCTCTTGCAAAAACGGAAACCCTGGTGCTGTTTGGGTTTCGGTTGACTTCCCTATGAATTTTGTGAATATCACAATCTGAAAGGTTTTTCCTGATGTCCTTGTGGGATTTTATGTTGGGGTTGTTCAAGAATGAAGCTAAGGTTCTTGGATCTCTTTTCAGCTCCATGACTAAATCTTTGATGGACAATTCTTTTGTGAGTCCAACCATAATCCTTTGCTTTTCGATAACCTTCAATCGATCGTTTTTTTAAGAGATCTGCAATAAAATTTAGGGAAATAACAAACCTTTAAAGAGGTTCTTTGATGATACAATTTTAATTTTTTTGACGTATATTTTAGTGAAATATTGATATTTTACTAATCTGCAATAAAGTGACTGACACAGTTTATAATTGTAACGAACCGATGTAAATGTGACAAACCAACAAATAAAAGTGTGATAGACCACCGGACATGTGACACACTAATAAATGCTATTTCACACATGAATATGACAGACTAACAGTTGGATAGAAGTACTAGAAGAATACCTGTCTCAGATCGAGTGAAATTAATTTCCTGGATAAAACTGTTTGGCATCACTTGTATGTCGTATTATAACGATTTAAATACAATTGTATTCTAATTTTGATCACAACCGATTACATGATTTTGATTTTTAAAGATTTTGTTGTTTAGAATTAAAGGTATAAGTTTCAGCTGTATTCAAAAGAAATTAATATTTATGGAATCTAGAGAATCAAAACAATGATAAGAATATTCTCTTTTCATCCATCCATCCAGCACGGCCGCAGTCGAGATTGAACTCACTACACGAGTTTGTAGTATAATTCAAATCTTGTTGGTAGCTGAAGACTTGATGCTTCGCTAGGACTATCAAGGGCATTTTTATCATGACGCCATCATGAGATGGGGTACCTACCACGGTTTAAGAGAGTCCCATCTATCCTCAAGAGAAGGATAGACTGCGCCAGTTTCGCAACCTGGTATTTTTACCTCACGATATATAATAATATAGCGCCTCACCTTCCTAAATAATCATCTGACCTGTACCAGTGTGTCAACGTTATTGTGCCGTATATAGCCCGACTAATGACTATAAATAAAATTCAACACAAATCTGAAATATTTTAATTTTCAAATACAAGGTTGTGCTTATGCTATGGCCTTTTAAAAACCTGTAAAATACTCAAAGGAACTTATATTTATGGAATATAAATATCTAATACCTATTGTTAAAAAAAAAAAAAAAAAACCAAAAACAGTTTGGTGAATTTTCACAAAGGGCTTCCATTCTCTTTTTATTTGTATGAAACTAAATATGAACCCCTTATGCTTACTAACTGCGTTCCAAAATTCATAATGATTGATTAATTAGTTTAGGAGTGAATCCTGTACATATAAACATAACTAACTTTATAATGATAGTGATTGAAAGTAGACAACCTTCTATAAATTTTAGAATTAAGTTTCTCTCTCCTTCTAAGTATCGCCATTATCTGCACTCATAACCCCTCCACCAGGAATTAGCTTAAACATGCAAGGAATGGTTTCAACAATGCTCTGGAGGTCTCTTTAGTTTTAGTCTTCTTACTTAAAATGACCAAATAAAATGATAAGATCATTTTTATGGTTGTGTAAGAAGAAAAAAGATTAGATCAGGCGTTTTTTTTGTTTTTTATTACTTTTATTTAAATTTCACTATGAAATGTTATTAATTGAATAAATGTTGAAAAAAAAATTTCATTAAAATTGTAACGTTCTCATATTTTTGGTGATATAAAACAAAAAAAAAATAATAATTAAGAAGAAATTAATATTTATGGAATCTTGCTTAATTAATGTGCAATGACTATAAATCAAATTTAATGTAAATTTGAAATATTTGAATTTTCAAATAATGTTTTATTCATACTATACCCCATAAAAATAGTTTAAAATATTCCAAAGAAACTGAAATTTAGTGAATACTTATTAATTTATGTCTAATATCCGTCGTAAAAGTTTTACAAAAATCGATAGTATCTTAATTTTCAAGTAGGGTTTCCATTCTCTTTTTACCTCTTTTGCCAAAAAAAAAAAACTACATTAAAATAATTATAGCCTACATTTACATGCTAACGCTTGCAGCTGTGTTCAATATCCATAGTGCTTGACAAATTTAGTTTAGGAATGAATCCTGTGACTACAAAATATAAACATATGCACACAGCTAACTTTATAAAAAATAGATATAATCTTTGGTTTGGTTGAAAGAAATCTAACGGAATGTTCAATTATTGAATAATAAGACCATAATAGTTATTGTGTTACACAAGATGAAAACGTATGAAACGTGATACTGCAGATTTCGAGTTGCACATCCCAAGAAAACAAAGCACAATATAAGCAAACCAACCGTAAGTTCTCGTCAGCCATGTTTGATATGTTCTGGTCTCTTATAATACAATTAATAAATACATAATAAATATATTAATAAAAATAGAGATATGCAGATACATCTAAAAGTCTTGTGGGGAGGGAAAAATAATAATGACAGATATCCAAACAGAATCTGTGTTGACCACATTTCTGGAGGTTAGGGTTAGGGTTAGGGTTAGGGTTAAACTTTTTGTTGTGTGGATCAGTATCGTGAGCGAAATAAGAGATAAAAATAAGGAATTTTCCTTTGCTTTTTTTTTCATTTTTTGTTAAGTCTGGTTCTCTGCCATCGAATTAACTCAAAGAGTGGACAGAGTCACGAAAAATAAAATCGAAAACCAAAAGCGAACAAATAAACACTGATTTAGAATGACAGAAGGTTGATCCGAAATAAAAGACGCCAGACAAAAAGACGGAGAGACCAAAATATAAGGAAAGATTATATACGATGTTTGAGACATCTGTTCAACAAAAAAATAATAAACTAAACTTGAAATACATCCGATGGTGTCGAAGTATTAACGTGATTGTCAAGAGGACAAGTTTGGTCATTTCATAGTGAATAAAGATCTTGGTTCAAGATTTTGTTTTGATTAAAGATTTCTTTAACGTTACCGACCAAAAATATAACTGAAGAAAGATGAAGAATATAGCAGTGAAAATGAAGCCATGACAAAAATAATGAGAATAACAATAAAAAAAAAATTCAAATTTGTTTACCTGCCGCATACTGGCACAAAGTAAGGCAAAATGTCAATTTGTAATAAGAAATGCAGATATCTCCAAAAGGGGCAGATGCAAATTTTGCTTTGCTTGGTTCTGCACACATTCCCCAGACGTTTTCTAACCCTCCCCCATTCCAAAGGGAGGTAATGCATAGAAGCATGACCTTATGAGATCGACTAAAATAAAAAAAAGGTAACTTCATAGTAAGAAATCAAGATCCAGAGTGTATAATTTGTTATGATCGTCCCTGTTGAGATATTCCCGGTGGGAGTGCCTCAGATGTTGGATTATAAGCCCCACTCGACAGGGGAGGTAAGGATTGGCAGGATGATCTCTTAACACCGACCAAAACAGAATGTCAGTTTATAGGAGAAAAGCCAGATCCATTCACAATGAGGAATTCTGAACACGTGAAAATTAGCCATGATCAGCCTTGTGGCATTTATCAAAGAGGTAATCGATTAATACCAACGAATACATAATAATGCAAAATCAAAGTTCCCACACGACGTAGAGTAAGTAAAACTAAAAATATACTAATTAATATATATATATATATATATATATATATATATATATATATATATATATATATATATATATATATATATATATATATATATATATATATATTGGCACCTATAGATACGAAATTTCCAGCTTACAAATCGGGATATTATTTTTTGCATACGAAAAATTTTCAGGATACGAAAAAATAATCCCTCATTTTGGGTGATAGAAAGACTGTCTTCAAGTACCTAGTTCTCTGAAAGTCTTTTTAAAATGAAATTGTTATTCGATTTAAAAATGTTTTAGTCATTTTCTGGTAATATTTGTGTTGATGTTTTTATTGGGATTGACTATATTTTTTTATTTTTCTGCACCGTCTTAATAAAACTTATTTTTAAAAAGTTGAAAAATGAATGTACAATTTTTGTTACATTTGAAGAAATATATTCTGTTTTCATTTTTATCGTACTCCCTTTTGTAAGAGGCGGTGTGATTTGTTGTTGTTATTTTGTTTGGAAATCGCAAATTAAGAGTAAGAAAATAAATAATCCATTTCGCTTTTAATCCTTTTTCTTTTGCTCGCCTACGGACCTTACGAGTAATTAGGAAAATAACGATAAAAAAAATGAAAATCGTTTTTCACTAAATAGGATTTTATATTTGGATGTCAAAGAAAAGTAAAAATATAAATAGCAAGTGAAAGCATAAACGATTAGATTAGGTACACTTAGGTCCTTATTTTATTTTATACGGATATTTAATTTAATTGTTTAATCTATAAGGATAAAACTATAAGGTTTTATCCTCATAAAATTTAATGAGTGTTTTCATAGTGCTTTGAACGCATCAAACGATTCACGTATAAAACAGCTTCCAGGATAGGAACATTTCAATATATGAAAGCCAAGTAGGGATCAATTAATTTCGTATTTAGAGGTTTCACTATCTATCTATCTATCTATCTATCTATCTATCTATCTATCTATATATATATATATATATATATATATATGTATATATATATGTATATATATATATGTATATATATATGTATATATATATATGCATATATATATGTACATATATATGTAAATATATATATGGTGCCCGGAAAACTCGTCCCGGGAAAACTCGTCCCGGGAAAACTCGTCCCGGGAAAACTCGTCTCCGGAAAACTGGTCCCCTTTCGTTAGGTAGGAAAACTGGTCCCTTATTGAATAAATATCGATTAAAAACACATTTTATGATCGTTCTTGAAGGAGATATTATTTTTTAAAATAGAATATAGCCCCCCCCCCCATAATATTTTTTAAAAATATTTTTACTTGTTCAATGTTTTTTTTTTTTTTTTTTTTAAATAAAAGCGATTTTCTAAGTGTTCGTTTTCTACCTAACTGGCTAAGTTCTTAGTGGTTTCACTTCTTTTAAAGCGTTTATTATGTTCATACAAAGTTAATTGCAAATTTTTTTTTTTGTTCTTATTTTAACGATGCTTTTTGGAGTCATAAAAACAATAATAAAAAACAAAACCAAAAAATTAAAAAACAGGGAGCGATTCGATTTTTCGTTACTTTTTTGTTTTGGTTTTTTAATTGTGATAGTTTTTTTTGTTGTTATGTTTTTGTTTTCTCTCATACCAAATGCGTTATTTAAAATTATAATTTTATCAATTATCAACATTTATTGTCGTCCTGTCAAATTTTGCAAAAATTAACTAATAAATTAAAAACGAAATATTTTTTGGCGCGAGGGATGCCATGTGCTAACAATCTCTCGTTAACTAATTTTTAATTTTTTTTAATTTTTACTTCAAAATTCTAAAATCAATCATTAAGATATAAGGTAATCACTAAATAAATTTATTAATCAATTTTATTGAAAACTCCGCTATCGTTTATCAAGAATCTTTTTAATTTCATTTTTTGTTGGTTATTTTTCGGAGGGAGATATAGTTTTTACCCCCCCCACTCTCTCTCTCTCTCTCTCTATCTAAATTATATTTTAAAAAATATTAAAATTTATTATTTTCTTTTTAAAACCAAATCTCCCTCAGTAATTTCTTTAATTTTCTATTTTTTAGCGATTATCAAGACCCCTAAGATGTGATACACCAGACATTATTTCTCGTTCTCACGTAACACTCGACATGTTTTTTGCTTGTTTTCTGTGTTTTTTTTTCTTTACCGAATAAACGATTCCAAATAAATTAAACAACATAGTCGGCGAGGTAGAAAAATCGATTTTACCCTTTTATAAACGACAGTAAATAAGTAATTTTTTTTTATATTAATATAAAAAAAATGCGGTCTCGTTTATGAACATAATAAACGCTTTAAAAGAAGTGAAACCACTAAGAACTTAGCCAGTTAGGTAGAAAACGGACACTTAGAAAATCGATTTTATTTAAAAAAAAACAAACAAAAAAAACATAAAACAAGTAAAAATATTTTTTTAAAATATTATGGGGGCTATAGTCTATTTTAAAAAAACAATATCTCCTTCAAGAACGATCATAAAATGTGTTTTCAATCGATATTTATTCAATAAGTGACGAGTTTTCCTACCTAGCGAAAAGGGACGAGTTTTCCGGGGTCGAGTTTTCCGGAGACGAGTTTTCCCGAGACGAGTATTCCTGAATTCATATATATATATATATATATATATATATATATGTATATATACATATATATACATATATATATATATATATATATATATATATATATACATATATATATACATATATATATATACGTATATATATATATATATGTATATATATATACATACATATATATATACATATATATACATATATATATGTATATATATACATACATATACATACATATATATATATATATATACATATATATATACATATATATATATATATATACAGAAAAGCTTTGAGGAGAAATTTACTATGTTTTATCTTAATTTTGAACTCTGAATGAACGTTCGCATGAACTGCTTTTCCATATTTATACTTGTATGTTTTTTAAGTTTTGTGACTACAACTCATAAAACTCATAGCGTCATCATATGCAATAACCAGCAAATACATAGAAATACTAAAATTTAGCGTGACTATCTGATTATTTTGCTAACAGTTTTCCTCTGATTAGAAGAATTAGCATTCATTGAAACTCCGCGGATTAAAAATTACCTAGCTACCAGCTTTGGAGTATTCTGCCGAATAATAAAATCTTTTTGTAAGCTTCTACTTTACAGTTCTGTTTTTATTATAATTTATATATATATATATATATATATATATATATATATATATATATATATATATATATATATATATCCTGGCTTGAGGTAACTACTTGTCTGACCGATCTGATGAGTGCTGAAACAGTGAAACAGGACAGTATATGGATGACTATATATATATATATATATATATATATATATATATATATATATAGTGAATGAATGACAAAAGTCTATATTCCAAAGTTCACAATATTGACCATCTTACAATTTATTTTTTTAATTCAGTTGACATTTACAATTCTTGACAAACTCTGTTTCAAGCACTTAATTGTTAAATCATTTATTCAAAATTGCGTAATGGAAACATATTATATTGTATTTACAGCTTATCTTCCAATTTTCGGATTTTAATCATGTCAAAGCGCACTTTATTTCCTTTTGATGGGTTGATTGTTGCTATTTCTTCTGAAGAGATAAAGATAAAATAGGTTCACTAATTGATATAATAATTAGGTGACTGATTTTGTGCTATGAAACAGATACTGTCAAGAATTGTAAGCATCAACTGAATTAAAGCAATAAATTGTAAGATAGTCAACATCATAAACTTTGGAATATAGACTTTTGTCATTCATTCACTATATTGCTCTGTAATTACATTGAGATTCTTCATATTTATATATATATTATTTTTTTTACATGGGGATCACCACTTACCAAGGCCCGGAAGCCACTCGGGGATAAGGGTTATTTTGTGTACAATAGTCAATGGGATAATATCCTAGTAATAGTTGGTATTGGAGATTTGATAAAGTGTCTTACTTAAAGGGGCGATTAATCAGGAATTTGTTTATGTTGGACTTGAAGACGTCCAAGTTGTAGTCAGGTGGGAAACAGGCAAACAGAAGAGAATTCCACAGGCGTGCACTTCTCAGAAAAAAGCTATGGTCATGGAATCTACGTTTTGATTTAGGCACAGATAAAGAGTGGGTAAATTACTGACAGTGGTTTTAACTAGATGGGTGTTTATCATGAAGGGTTGGAGAGAGGGGACCAGCGATTGGAGCTCGGACGAGCACTTGCCATGGAAATAACAATAAAACAAAGACAGGCTCACAACGTCTCTTCTATGGGAGAGAGGTTGTAGGGAAGAGAAGAGAGCATCTCCCACTAAGCCATGAAGTCTATTTTGTACTTTGTCAAGGCAGGATAGGCTGTTTTTTGAAGCTCTAGCCCAGATGTGGCAGCAGTATTCCATCTTTGGACGTACTTGGCTTTTATAGAGATAGAGAATTGCATCAGTAGTGAGATATCTTTTGGAGCGGTAGAAGGATCCCACCATTTTCCCAGCGGCCCGGGCAACAGACTTGATATACATGTTCCATTTCAGATCAGGAGTAAAGGTCAAACCCAGAAGCTTGTCAAAACATGAAGCCTCCCCACGACGAGAGCCATCCATATCAATTGATGCTAGATGAGGAACAATGCGTTGATGATGTCAAGTTAAGAGCTTGGTTTTAGATGCATTAAAAGGTAACCAGCCACCTCTTCACCCACTGTACCACATGCTCAAGATCAGAGGAGAGGGAATCAGAGAGAGCTTTGTCATTTACAGTCTTTGATGTGTTGCCGTAGATGGTCGTGTCATCACCATAGATGACAACGAATGATTTAATATGTGTGTTGGGAGATCATTGATGTAGATAAGGAAGAGAGTTGGACCCAGGATGGACCCCTGGGGGACTCCAGCATTAATACTGTGGGCCTCTGATTGCTGCCCATCAACCACTACTCTTATGAAGCTATCAGAGAGAAATGATTTAATTATTGAGAAAACATTTACAGTTATACCGTACCTGGAAATCTTGTGAAGTAAGCCCTTATGCCAAACCTTATCGAAGGCCTTTGATATGTCAAGATCAATTGCCCTAGAAAGGAAGCCTTTGCCGAGAGATTCACTAATTCTATGAGATATAACTGTTAGCACATCAGCTGTAGATCTAGCAGAACGGAAACCATATTGCATATCACTAAGGAGGTTATTTCTGCTGAGGAGGTTGTCTACTTCTTTATTTAATATGGATTCCAGTAACTTACTCATGACACACAAGAGACTTGTTGGTCTGTACTGAGATGATTTATCTAGTCAAAGCTTTTTCAATACTATAATTGGAATGCCGTCTGGGCCAGTTGCTTTGGCGACCTTGTGCACAGATATTTGTATGTTGGATAGTGTGTTGTCTGTTGTAGGAGGAAATACGGGGAGTTGATGCCTTTCGTCGCAGAGTGTAGAGTTAGCTGCAAAGTTTTTGGCGAATAGTTTGGCCTTGTCTGATGCTGATGAGATGACCTCAGGTCCATTGACGATGACTGGGATAGAACGCACTCATCTCTTCAGGATCATATTTGCTATTTGCCAAAACTGGTGGGAACCAAGCCGTTGCTCAGCTACTTTGGATTTGACGGACTGACCATATAGCTCTCTTGCATTTTTTATTACCCTTTTATAGTGGTTGCTGGCAGTCCTGAAGGCAGCTTTAGTGTCAGTACATCTATTACGTTGGTAGCTATGGAAAAAGTGATTTCTGTGTGCAATGATAGCAGCACATTCTGGGGAGAACCATGGCTGGCTCTTAAGTTTTTGTTGGAATTTTCTTAGATGGTACGAATCGGTCTGCCTACAATTAATCATTCAGTCTGAGAGGATACATCCTTTTTAAACATGGAATGCAGAGGTAGATCAGATATGAATGTACGGAAGCTATTCCAGTCAGCCATAGAGTATCAATATACAGTACGGTGGAGAGGTACATCTGAAGACTTATTGTATTTCATTTTTATCTTAACTGATACAACTGTGTGATCGCGTGATCCCAGGGGAGATAGAACGGAACATGAACATAGCTCAGTGGAAGTTGTGAGAAAAAGGTCTAGAAGGCTTGCATACTGACCAGTAGTATCAGACACACGGGTGGTTTTGTGAACAATCTGAGTAAGGTCATAGGCAATGGCAAAATCATCACAGAACCTCCTCTCATCATCTGTCTTATTTGAGTGGGTCAGCCATTCCACACTATGGACATTGAAGTCACCGCAAATGTGAATGGTAGCCGAAGGATGAGCAGACAGGATGAGGTCAATTTTCTCTTAAGGACAGTAACCCCGCTGTTGTAGGGGCGATAGAGGGCAAATATGAATGCGGTGGTGTAAGCAAGTGCAACCCAGAAGCACATCTTTAATGTAGGCGCATATTCCATGTCCATGGCGATCTTGGGGTTCAGATTTAGATGTTAAGTTAGAGTATCCTTTTATTATGAACTCATCTAGGGAAGTGGTCGGCCCTATGCCAGTTTCGCTTAGAAAGAGTAAGTCTGGTTTCATCTCCTGTAATTGAGTTTCAACCACTGGAAGGTTGAAACGTAGACCCCTGATGTTGGAGAAGGAGACATGGTAGTAGGGGTCTACGCTGGAGGATGGGGTTCTAGGTTTATTCGTGTTTTTTTTTTTTTAGATATTTCATGTTGACTTTTGGGGGTTTGTGGAACAGGTCGACAGACTTGGTTAGAGTAGGACAGAGAGGGAAAGTAAGAAAGAGAAAGAGAGGAAAATGTTTTTTTTGTAGCACATGATAAGGTAAAGCTGTAACAATTACCCACTAGTATGGCATCGAGAGGCCCCACCAGAAACTACTGCATGGTCCAGAATCCATTCACCAAATGACAATACAGCAGTCCCAGTACTTTACACCTGCTGATAGGACAGCCTCCTTAGTGGTTAACCAAGGTTCGGGTCCCTGACTATCAGGCGTTAACGTCAGCCCAGATGAAATGTTTACCTCCAGCACCCTTACTAGTGACGTGGCCACAAGGATAGACATAGAAACAGAAAAATTTCCCACATCCCAGGCTACTGTTCACAAAGTATTACCGACCTGGAAAGCAGCTTTTTCTACACCCTTTGTCAGAAAAATCACTCATTGGAAATGAGGACGGAGGGACAAAAAAAAAAATATATATATATATATATATATATATATATATATATATATATATATATATATATATATATATTTGTTTACATCAAAAAAATATGGGCGATTTTTTAAGGAAAGATATTTTCCTAGATCTCCAAAGTTTGAGACGCTAATAACTGTATTATCGTAAAAAAAAATCAACAACAAAAATATCAAAGTAAATTTATAAGTGATAAAAATAACATGTAAAGTCATCTAGAACTTTGTGGCATAATGGTTAACGCACTCGAACATATGGTATGAGGTTCGAATCATAGAATACGGTAGAACCGTGATGCACGTGTTTGTAGATTACTGTTTTATCTCCTATATAATAATTTGACCGCAGAAATTCACCTCTGTACCAAAGTATCATAGGTTTGCAACACCAAATGCCAAATATAAATTTAATACATCTAGCCTATTAGCCAGTTTTATATGTAGCTTTCGCCCACCATTACAGACACATTCAGCCATGATATCAAAATGCTACATTCCATCCGATGAGCATCACCATTGCAATATTTTAAGAGGATGGGGTCCTTACTTTTCTCTCTAGATATTTAGTCTACCACTACTACCAGATGTCACCAGATCCTATTGTACATTTTTCAACTATTACTTTGTAACTGGCTAAGACAAACATAGACATGACATATTCTTTCCGATTTCCAAATACTAAATAATAACGTCTCCCTAGCAATGTTCCGCCATTTCTAATTGGCTGAGACCGTATATTCTCATTTTCCAGAAAAAAAAACTAATTCCTAGTAAACAAACACTTCTAAAAGTTTACAGAAATGGCGTCACTCTCCACATGAGGTACTGGCGCTAAAAAAAGAAGAACTATAAACATTTTAACTACTCATAAATAAACACTTAAATACTGATAACGTTAATTACTGGAACCAACGTGCAGAAGTAACCAACTTTATATACATGGCGTAATTTGCTTAGAGGTCCGGAAGACTCAGAAAAATGTAAACACAGCAATGGTTTGGAAATGTAATCATATACAAAGTACCGACAGCACTACCCCTTCCCCCAAAATTTTAATCTACCTGGAAAAAAATAAACGTTTGCTGGGTTTTAAATATGTACGACTAAAACTTATCTGCAATCAATGTACGACTAATTGCCGCTGCTGCTGATTAAAGCAATTTCGACACATACGGTCGACTGGGTCCATCAGTGTAAAATATCGTAAAACAAAACAATTAAACGAATTTACTCAGAAGTTTTGAGAGGTTATTTTTGGAAAATATCTTTTAAATTCCATACTTAAACAGATATTTACTAAAGAAAACTTCCAATTTTTGTTAAAAATTCCCTCTTATACTAAGTCCGTTAGTGTAAAAAATGTTGTTAAAATAAAAAAATAACACTTTAGTCAGAGTTGCGATTAATTTTTGGGAAATTCTTAAACTTTCATTTCAACCCAGTGTGCCACTTTGTTTATTTTTAATCTTTGTAAAAAATAAATAAATAAATAAATAAATTTTCAGCTGAGAGATTTTTTTGTAAATTAAATCTTACAAGTGACCTTTTTTAAAATTTGAAATTTGTATCTCAATAACAACGTAACACTAGAAAATCTTTGTAAAAAGTAGAATCTGTTAAATGTCTTCATCCAAAATAAACAAGTTTTTTATTTATTTTTTTAATTGGGGTAACGTTTTAAATACGATATTGTGTGTGTGTGTGTGTGTGTGTGTGTGTGTGTGTGTGTGTGTGTGTGTATTTATTTTGCTTTCAAGTTTATAAAATTCAGGAGTTTATTTTTGAGGCTTTACCAAAATGAAACTCGATTTCGTATAATTTTAATAGTTAAATATTGTCAAACATGAATAATAATAAAACGAAAAGTTATTTACGAGCACAGGAGAGAGTTAGACACAAGGTCCGTTTAAGATGTAGGGAAAATCCAGTTCTTCTAGAAGTGGTGCACTGGATTGAGAAAAAAAACTTTTTAATAGGTGGGAGGTAATGTTTATATTAGGTCCACCTTCACAATTTTCTTTACAATGACGACGTTTATTGGTTTTCAACTATGCTGATTAATAAAATCCCATTCTTATTTTGTGGAGACAAATACTTTTAGAGATCACTGCCTGTCAGGTTTGTACGCATGCACGATAAACAAATCTACTTCTCTCCGACCGACACTGCCACACCTATTTGTTTTTGTATTTGCAGGTGGGTATGCTGACAATGATTATCCCATTTAAATTTGGGGGAATAATTTCCCCCTCCAAAAAAGGCGGTTGTCTACTCTGACAGCCGTTCTTCACATGGTGATGTTAGGTTGTTCTTTGTTGGGGACGTTCTTAAGATAGGGAGGTTGGTGGTGTCTATTCTGAAAGCCCTTCTAAACATGGGAAGTTTGGGATGTCTATTCCAAACGCCGTTCTTAACATGGCAATCATCAAAAAAGTACAGTGAAAAAAGTCGCAATTGTTTTGTTTTACACGTTAAAATAAGACGCCATAAAACTGGAATTTAATTTAATACTATTGGTGGGAGAGTTAAAAAGAAGAAGAATACTTGAACAACAAACGGAAACAGCTAGGACTGCTTCCACTGATTACAATCACTATACACAGTTCATATACAGTGAGAATCTAAAACTTCTGTTTTTACGTTCTAATATTATTTTAATGGATCATTTTTCGTAATTTTATTTATTCATACTGATTTACGCATTCTCTTAATTGCTTTTCTTAGATTAAAACAGTATCTGCAGTGAAAGCCAGAGTATTACATTTCAGCCACGGTCGTCAGTACTTTACTGTTTGCAAGGGAGAGGGTAGGCTTCCACTAGGCGACGAAGATTAACAGGTCCTTCTAGTATATATATATATATATATATATATATATATATATATATATATATATATATATATATATATATATAGGGTGCCTTAAATAAGTTTTTAGACTAGTTTTGTATGGGCACTTTTATTGATAGTACGCATACGAAACTTAAGTGCCCTTCGAAGTAATCTCCTCCGGTTGCAATGCACTTGTACCCTTTCTACAACTTCTTGAAGACCTCATGTAAGTCCTCTTATGTGAACGTGTCAATAGCCCTTGTCACAGCCTCTTTCATCTCCTTAATTGTCTCATAACGAAAGCCTAAGCTTTTCTTGGAGTTTAGGGAATAACCAAAAGTCACAGGGAGCAAGGTCTGAACTATAGTGAGGAACTGTTTTGATGCCCATTTTGGGTAAATAGTCTGTAAAAAGGATAGAGCACCCTTAGATCAAACTTTGCGAAACTCTTCCGCATTTTCAGTTCCTCGCAAATAATTGTGTGTACAGTTCCCACGTTGATATCAAACTGTGCACTTATTGTCTCTATAGCCAACGATGATCCTTATCCATGAAATTCTTTATCTGGTAAATCAACACTAGTATTCTGAGTAACTTAATCCTCCCACACTTCTCACCATCCCTCACAGACTCTCTGCCTTCCTTGAATCTCTTATGCCACTCAAAAACTGATGTTCGATTCATGCACGATGGTCCAAACGCAGTTTCAAGCATCCCATACGTTTCTATGGCTTTTATCCAAGTTAAGAACAGAATGTATATTACATATCGTTCTACTAAAATGTCCTCATGTCCGATTTGCATTTTGGAAATTCACCAGCTGTGACAATCAGACTTTAGTTGGTGGTATTCCAATTACTGCTGTAGCTGTTCATTTGAACCTGAAATCAATAAAATTGGCAGTCATTTCAGACATACTGAATTTTCAAGAGTCTACGATAATTTTAAATGCCCATATAAAATGTCTGGAAACTTATTGAAGACAACTCATCTCTCTCTCTTTCTCTCTCTCTCTCTCTCTCTCTCTATATATATATATATATATATATATATATATATATATATATAATTATAATTATAATATTTGCTCAGGCCCTATGTACTGTTCATAAATTTATGTGTATATATATATATATATATATATATATATATATATATATATATATATATATATATATATATATATATATATTAATTAAAATGTTTGACTCATGTCCAGGTAACCTATATCTAAAATTTCAAGTGTTTAGACCCAAAATTGGCGAAGGAGTTTGGTAGAGTCTGCAAAGTTCAATTCTGTAAACTTTGACCTGTTGGTGGCAACCAAATTTTCGCCCAAAAACAGATTAAAAAGCTTGCTGTGTGTCTGAATACCCTTTATGTAAATTTTCAAATGTTTAGACCCAAAATTTGCTGAATAGTTTGCTAGATACTGCAAAAGTAAAATCTTTTGAACTTTGACCCCTTGACAGCTAAATTTTCGTCCAAAAACCGATTCAAAAGCTTGCCCTATGTTCGAATACACTTTATGTAAAATTTCAAATGTTTAGACCAAAAATTATCTGAGAGGTCAATTTTTAAAAATACTTTGACCCCAATTTTGACCCCTTAAGTTTGATCTATGTCCAAGGAACCTACATCTAAAATTTCAAGTGTTTAGACCCAAAATTGACGGAGGAGTTTAGTAGAGTTTACAAAGGTCAAATCGTTGCACTTTGACCCCTTGACAACCAAATTTCTGGCCGAGAACCAATTAAAAAGATTTTCCCAAATCTCTATACTATTTATGTCGAATCTCGAGTCTGTAGAATGAAAATTGACAGAGTAGTTTGGTAGAGAAATATACACACATTCAGACAGACAATTTCACTTCATATATATATATATATATATATATATATATATATATATATAAGATACCTTCTATTATTATATTGTTTTGCTTTCAAAACATTGCCTCCCCAATACTCATCTATTCATCTAAATTATAATTATTATTTTTCTCCTGTCCTATTATCTCAGTAGTTTTCAAAACTCTAGACAATTCACACCCGGTCATTAATATCCAGCAAAACTAAAAGCGCTACAATACAACCCCCTCCATAAACCCTGACAATGTATTGACTGTTTAGGTCTATAAAAGCAAGCCAAACTATCAATCAATTGTTTATTACTTAACTAATGTGACGAGGAATATTAATGGCTAAGAGTGTATTGGCTGTGTTTCAGAATAATGATAATTGGTTCTGCCGAACAAATGACATGATAATTTCGTACTTGCACACAATTGATTATACATAATTTCCATTATTGGAACTCTGAATATTGAAACTTAGACTAATAATACAATAACAATATTGTTATTATCAACAATTTTTTTGTTCTTTGATGTTAATCAGAAAAACTTACGTTTTTTGTCAATGTCCGTTTGGCTTCTGTGTTTCTCAAAATTGGTTCATTAGTTTTTTACCAAAGTTGGCAAAACGTTTAACTGAGCTGGATTATATATTGTGCATTAAATAGTCTTAGAGAGGAAGAAGACAGGATGTAAGTTATTAAAAGTTAAGGGATTCAAAATGAATGCATAAAACCGGAAGTGGCAAAACGGAAGTATAAATTAAGCGAAATGAACACGCATGATAAAATGCAGCTCTTAGAATATTCAATAAGAGATTATTTTTCTGCTTCCCTCTTTTTCTATTCCACTTTGCTCGAATAATGTATCTGAAATATTAAAATAAACAACTTTCGTTTATCTTTCATGGGGCTAAAATGTCCCCAATGATATTTTTTTTATAAACACGGAATTTTTCAGATAAGGATTCATAATTTGTATTATTTAGACTACTGTTCTCATCTTGGGTATTAATGTTACAACGTTCAGCCGATGTAACGTCCAAACATTTTCAGGTGCATCTTTTCGAACTTGGGAATCTTTTTGTTATAAATCTATATGGAATTTCAAACTGAACACTTTATTTAATCTACAAGGTTAGATTATTCTCGTTAAATCAGCCATTACTGGGTAGAAGTAAATTTTTTACTTTATTCTTAATATTACTTAATTGAAACTTCAACATCCAGAAATTATCACATAGACCTGATTGTACTCAATACGTTTATCCGTTGCACCATATGTTAAAATCTCTCTGCAGCACAATGACAAGAAATATTTCATGACATAATTATTTCCCTTCTATGCTTAAAATATTCGGCGAATAAAGAAAAAGGACTTAATTTTAAAAGTTGTCTTTTAGCAATAAATATTTTCAGAAAGAAACTGATACAATATAAATTATAATCCGGCCAATAACTTAGCAGAAGAAAAAATGGAAAAAATATAGGCTAGTCCGAATCAAGTATCACTTCAAGACAGATTGCTATTTCGGTCTGGCTTCTAAAATCTTGCAACATAATTTTATATGTTAGATAAAATTTATACATTAAAATCAGTTACATGATAGGATGGAAGCAAAAACCCATTTAGCATTGCTAACATCATAATGTTTTCATTTGATGTTGTCTTTTGTTTGTTAATCTCTTAGTGATAATAACGAGAAGAAATAATTCAAGCGTAATAATGATATGATATAAATGTTTGTATATAGAGCTGACATATGTGAGAAGGTCCACTAGCCACCTTCAACTCCGATGTTGTGAGACAAGACATGAACACGATTGACATCAACATTAGGTCTTGCGAAGGCATTGCAGATGACCAATCAAAATGGAAAGGAAACCTGCACCCACATCTGAAAGCAGGGGGGGGGGAGAAGCTGATAAACGTTGATGCAGAAAAACATGCACACATAAATGAGAACATCATTATGCACGTTTTTGCCCATTGTTTTGCAATCTCACATTTTTTTTTCAACCACAAGCAGTTTTGCTCCATCCAAGCAAAGCGGCCCTGTCGGTGATGCATTAGAATACACCGACTGCGCCCCTGCAGAGGGTAAAAGTCCCTCAACGGGGGTCCTGGATATGACCTTAAACTATATCCAGTGATGAGGCCCCAGCTTGTGGGCTTTGGGGAGTGTGGAGCCACCCTTTAATTACCATTGCTCCCAGGTCCACTCTGACCCAGAATGGTAGTACCTGTTAGGGTCCCAACTATGGGTTAAATAGAAACCGACGTGAAAACAACAAATATATTCTATTAAAAAAATGTTTCTTAAATCTTTGTATTCAGCATTAAATAATCCAAAAAGGGTTGATATGCCGTAAAACTAAACAACCAGCCAACCAACCAAGCAAAGTCGAAACAGTTAGGCTACGGATGGTTCATCCACAATCGACTCTGACTGACAGAGATCTACTATAATATTATATAATTTTTTTTTTTAAATTAATTTCCTAAATACTTATTGAAAGTAAACAAATTTAATATTATATTATTTAATACAAGTATAAATCTCGATCATAACATTTAACTCTACAAAATATATAAATCACGTAATGATAAATATTAAAACCTAGTGAATGTTCGCCATTTATTTTTTAAGCATTTTTGCTACCATGTTTGCCAGATTTGTATCATATATATGCCGGTGATATGAAAAGAAACTGGATTAAAAAAAAAAATTATCTAACAAATATGCCCGGTGACCCAAGTGCAACAGAGATTCAAACAATTCCGTTTAAAAGGACGGTTGGGATCTTTAAAAAGATCTCTCGGTTGGAATGTCTAAGATAGTGGGTGAATGTCTGGCATTCGGAAGGATTTCCCATCTCCAGCCAATCAAAATGATAAGTAAATTGAAAAAAAAAAAACTTGGTTTTATATATATATATATATATATATATATATATATATATATATATATATGTATATATATATATATAAATATATATATATATATATATAAATATATATATATAAATATATATATATTAACTACTTCATTTAATCACATAAATTAATATGCGAAAGTATTATTTTATGCGTAAACTTTAAGTATTTACTTCAACAGTGCTCAATACATAGGTAGAGCTAGGAAGTAAGTTATAAAAATATATATCCTGGCGTCTATGAAACGCGAAATATTCTGTATAGCTTAATTGCCATACATATTTTTATAACTTACTATATATACATATATATATATCATATTTTCTCCCGCTAACATGGAATGGAAGTATTAAAATTGGCTGTCTTCAATATTTTAAACTCCTGTTTCTGACGACGGATTTCAACTTGGATTATTCAAACGCGCACCTGTTGTTTTTTTTTGTTTTTTTTTACCTGCAACTAATAACCTCCATTACAGTGGGCTTTTCTTTATATACGGTTGGTTGTTTTTTGTCTTAATGTTGAACTCTGAATCAAATATATGCCTATGGATCTATTTATGTGCATGCATGCTCTTATATATATATATATATATATATATATATATATATATATATATATATATATATATATATATGCCAATTGGATGTATACCTATATACATCTAATTGACTTTTTCCTCAAAATATTTCTATTTGCATTAATTGTTTCCTTGTTTATATTCTTATATTTTTATATTTTATGACTAAAACTCATAAACTCATAAAAGTTTTAGTTTCATCTTATGCAGTAACCAGCAAATGCATATAATGCTAATATCTAGCATTCCTATCTGATGTTTTTGCTAACAGTTTTCCACTGATGAGAAGATTTGGTTGGTTGTTTTTGTTTTACGGCATATCAACCCTTTTTAGGTTATTTAATGTCGAATCGAAAGATTTTGAAGAAAATTTTTTTTAGAATATATTTGTTGTTTTCAAGTCGGTTTCTATTTAACCCATAGTTGGGACCCTAACAGGTACTACCACTCTGGGTAAGAGTCGACCTGGGAGCAATGGTAATTAAAGGGTGGCTCCACACTCCCCAAATCCCGCAACCTGGGGCCTCACCACTGGATATAGTTTAAGGTCATATCCAGGAGCTCTGATAAGAAGAATAAACATTCTTTAAAACTCCATGGATTAAGGATTACCTAACATACCAGTTTTGGAGTGTTCTGCCGAATAATGAAAACTAATTGTAAACTTCTATTTTACAGCTTTGTTCTTATTATATATATATATATATATATATATATATATATATATATATATATATATATATATATATATAGTAATTTATAAAATATATATGGCGATTAAGCTACACTGAATATTCTGCGTTTCATCCAACTATAGGATTCGTCAGGCTTATGCGCGAATTCTGTCGTTGTTTCTTGTTTTTATATATGTTGAGGATTTCTAGTCGGCCAATCAGCTTTCTAGTATCCACCGCGCCCCTTCCTACCAGCCAATGGGCATGCATTTTATCAAACAAAGGATCTGTTTTAGAACTAGGTTAGTGGTTTTAGGTAGTTGTTCTCGTTTTTTTTTTTTTTTTTTTTTTTTTTATACATATAAATATTTTTTTTATACACATAAATGCATGCCCATTGGCTGGTAGGAATGGGCGTGGTGGATACTAGAAAGCTGATTGGCCGACTAGAAATCCTCAACATATATAAAAACAAGAAGCAACGACAGAATTCGCGCATAAGCCTGACGAATCCTATAGTTCGATGAAACGCAGAATATTTAGTGTAGCTTAATCGCCATATATATTTTATAAATTACTAACTAGCTCTACCTACGTATTGAGCACTTTTGAAGTAAATACTTAAAGTTTATGCATAAATCTATACTTTCGTATATTAAATTTATGCGAATAAATGAAGTAGTTATATATATATATATATATATATATATATATATATATATATATATATATATTCACTTGAAATAGCCCTTATGCACAGATCATCATATAATGATTAGATCACTTTGACAGACGTTAAAAAGCATTTTAAAAAATAAATGTTTAAATTTCAACAGAGATGGCTTCTGTTGCCGGGTTTGAATCTATCAGCTGGTATTAATCGTGACACCTGGCACTGATGATTCCCAAAAGGATGAAACACTAGTGTCTGTACGTATTTAATAATTATTATAATAAATAACTATATATATATATACATATATTTAAATAGAATTATAGAAGGCGGTACAATGCAGAAGTAACGGAAAGACACAAGCTGAAGCAGGTAAATAGAATTCCGTTACTTCTGCATTGTACCGCCTTCTACAATTCTATTTAACTACATACTATACAATGCTTCAAGCAAACTACACCCACCTCATATACATATATATATATATATATATATATATATATATATATATATGAAAGTTGAAATATGAAAGCTTAATCGCGTTGAGACACCGGTTCTCATCAGATTACCAAAGTTAAGCAACATTGAGCCTAGTTAGTACCAGATGGGTAAATATTTGGGAATTCTAGGCTTTTCATGTGCTCTCTGCTTATCTCAGCATTTGTTTCCAGTCGTCCTGCACATACACTTCACTTGCCACAGGTATTTAACAATGTTGACTCAGGAGAGGTGTGGTTGGAGATTGTGCACCTCCTGCTACAAAAATTTCATGTGCAGTCACCCCTACGTGTGTATCCATAGTCTGTCAAAGACTGACGGAGCCTATATGAAAATTGTATGTGAGTGAATTATATATGCACATGACATTTAATGTATACATATGCAAAGACGCATGCATATACATACCACTTAATTGGCACAATTATTTACACATATATGCATATACATACCATTTAATTGGTACAATTATTTACACATAAAAGAAAGGAGAGAACTTGAACGCCTACTAGAACTGAATGCCTTGGAAAATATGGGCAGAATTTATAAGAATAAACTTTTCTTTTATTTTTTTACACAGTCATAACCACTTATCAAGGCCCAGAGACCACTCGAGGATAAGGGTTAAGAGTGTACAGTAGTCAATTGGAAATCGTTAGTAATGGAAATTCGGTAAATTTGTTAACTTAAGTTGAACGGCTCATGAAGAACTTGTTTACATTAGACTTGAAGACAACCCTATTGTAGTCAGCTGGAACTTGCGATAAAGAAAGATAAATAAATACCTGGATAGAGATAGGTTAATTTTGAAGGAAATGCTTAAAAGATGCCCATGTGTGCAAGCAAATACGACGATAATTATGAGGAGAACGGAAGTTTATTTCATACAATGATAGCTGAATATCATTGCAGTGAGAAAAACTTATGCATTTGTACTGCAAAGAACGCTCCCTTAACAAAACAGATCCAATGTACAAGAATGCAGGTGAGACATAAAAGTCTAATTATGTAGTTATTAACAGAAAGCTGATATGCAACTCAGTCAGAGTGTATTGAAGTTGGTAGGACAAAAATACTTAGCGTATTGTCCTCTAGGCTATGATCCGTCTGCAAATTAATGGGACTAGGTGTGCTGTGTGCGCTATAAGTAAATTAGAATAAGTATAAGGATTTTTTTTTAGAAACAGCGAACTTTAAATTAAAATAAATCACAGAAAATAGTTTTATTATACAAATATGTTTTATTCCAAATATTAATTTTTGGCATTTATAATTAAAATAAAATTTTGGATATATAGCTCACACAAAGATGGCATAGTCTACAGGTTCAATTTTGACAAATTCTATGCATTAAATTAAGCTATATTTCAGCAATAATGCGCCGAATGTTATATTCTAAGTAGTCTATTGTATCTGGTTTATCAGCATATACATGAGACTTTGCATACCCCCCCAAAAAAAAAATAATGTAATAGGATTAAATCGCATGAACAAGCTGGTCTGTTCATTTTGTCAAATTTTTTATTCATCAAATGTTTCTCTCAGTAAATTGATCATATTGCGTGTTGTGTGGCATGTGGCTCCGTCCTCCTAAAGCAACATGATGAATTACTAAACCAACTAAACTCAAAATAACCGATAATTGCCAAAGTAACATTCATTGGTGGCTAGGCTAGTCTTTTACCATAAAATGGTAATCTTTTTAGTTCCTTACTTCAAATGGCTTGTCTGGAGCAATTTTCATAACAA
Organism: Euprymna scolopes; assembly: GCF_053919585.1. Classification (NCBI taxonomy): domain Eukaryota; kingdom Metazoa; phylum Mollusca; class Cephalopoda; order Sepiida; family Sepiolidae; genus Euprymna; species Euprymna scolopes. The sequence goes on along the minus strand of NC_136494.1, from coordinate 36,806,314 downwards.
AAAGAATAACTAGTGGTAGTAGTTGTGTTTTGTTAGTGTCTAAAACTCTAAGAAGATCTAGCAAGCTTAATGATTGTTACATACTCCATGATAAAGGCCTGTATACATTCTGGAATGTCCCATTAAGAATTGGTCTATAGCAGAATTATGTTATTATTCTATTTTGAATTACATAATTCTAGGTGTTTTTGTTGTTTTTTTTTGTATGGTATATGTTGTTTAACTCTACTATCCAGTTGTTGAGAAGTGCTACCTGAAATCACACCAACACCAGCATTGAGATACTTAAAAACCACTTTGGTTAGTAGGAAAATAAACCTCAAGAACAGATGGTAGAGTATATTTGATACTAAATGATAAATACACATTAAATTAGTAGCAATGAAACATCTTCTGACAGCCTTTGTGATTTGATTACGAAACCACAAAGCATCGCCTCTCTGAGAAAACCATAGATATACGGGGATATTCTATCACAATAAACATCTGAAATCTCTTTGCAAAGAAACGATTTATGATTATAGTTTCTGGGTAGCCATTTTGTGTAATGCAGTTTTATTTTTATCAGTTCAAACGATGATGTATGAGTCGTATTCTTTTGTATTTATGACAGCTTAAATGCCTAAGAATCAATAAACAAGTAAAATGGATTTCCAACGGTCGTTGTTAATAGATGTACAAAAATCTATATAATACAAAAACTGATAATCTTGTTTGCTTATTCGCACGTTGAATATCATAGATGGTGGGAGGAAGAGAACATGAGGCAAGAAGTGTTTGCATGAGACGAATGAGGAAGCAGAAAGTGGTGGGAAGAGGGGAGAAAGAGAAAGTAGTAGAAGTATTAATAGTAGGAATTAGTGAATAAATGATGTCAATAATAGATCAGCCTGTAAATGGTTGATTGTTCATTTAGTCAACATGGCAACAAGTGTTTTACTTGGATAATGTAAACATAGTTTTATTTAGCAGCAGCATTTAAACAATAAATTAGTGTGCTTATTTCATTTTATTTTTTTTCGTAACTGATACTTTCGATGTGTATTCATAAAATTTTAGTAAGTTTTCCTTAAATTGTATTTATCCTCTAACTCATTTAAAACAACTATTTGCCATTACATCAATTAAGGCGGTTTTGACCTTCCCCTATGTTTTTTTTCCATTGCCTCAGGATTCGTTTTATCACTCTCTCTCTCTCTCTCTCTCTCTCTCTCTCTCTCTCTCTCTCTCTCTCTCTCTCTCTCTCTCTCTCCCTACCTCTCACTCTGTATATATAACTTTTATTAACCTTAAACAAGGCACAGTGGCATTTGAACGTAAGGGCTACTATTTGAGATTATATCTACAGGGGCACTATGCTGGGAGTAGAGCAATGAAATTTTTTTTGTAGCTGATATTTTTTATGTGTATTCATAAAATTTTAGTAAGTTTTCCTTAAATTGTATTTATCCTCTAACTCATTTAAAACAACTACTTGCCAGTACATCAATTAAGGAGGTTTTGACCTTCCCCTATGTTTTTCCATTGCCTCAGGATTCGTTTTATCTCTCTCTCTCTCTCTCTCTCTCTCTCTCTCTCTCTATATATATATATATATATATATATATATATATATATATATATATATATATATTTGAGATTATATCTAAAAGGACACTATGTTGGGAGTAGAGCAATGGGATGTCTGTATATATTCATTATATTTATGCTCCTGTATATCAGAGAAGTAGAAAATCAGGAGGGAATTTTAAAATCAAGCAGTTCAGGGGCAAAAAAATGTATTCCACCCTAATAGCACCTTCCCTCAAATTTCCGGCATCTGATGATCTCTACAGTGCAGAAGTGGGGTTTTGTTGCTTGTTGAGGGAGTATTTATGTCAAGGGGGGCACAAGTGCTACGAGTGTCAGTGCATATCCAATAAGAATACTTGTAAAATAGGCACAGCGATGTAACAGTGTGGCAATGGAACAGAGGTTGGAATTTGGTTGATAGTGCAGGACCTATTAGGTTGGAGACTCTTTTCTGGACCTTTCCAAGAGCGAAATACTAGTCTGGGTGGCAACCTCCATGTATGGGCAAGGTGGCTTTGTAGAGGTGTAGGATACTCTCAGGTGTGAGTTTCTAGCATGGTAGAAAGATCCGACCTTCTTTGCAGAATCCTTGGCAATATCTTCATTGTATTTTTCCGATTCTTGTTGCCAGTGAATGTTAAGTCGAGTAGTTTGAATGAAGAGCTCTCAGGTAGTATATTATTAGTCATGGCAATCTGGTTGAGAAAGTTACTTATAATTGATAAAGGAAAGAAGCTTAGTCTTAGTAGCATTAAATGTTATCATCCATTTATGTCCTCATTCCACTAAAGACAAGAGGTCTTCCTCTAAGGTTTCAGCATTGTCTTAGATATGTGTTCATTCATTTTCTCATGTCTGCTATAGTGCGTGGTATCACCAGCAAATATAATCATCTCAGAGACAATTTTATCTGAGAGGTTATTTATGAATATCAGGAATATTAAAAGTCCCGAGATCGACCCTTGTGACACACGTGCATTTGTATTGTGTAAAAAGCACATTATTATACTCAGCACAAAAAAGTAAAAATTAAAATTCAAAGCAAGTTTTCTAAATTCTTTTCTATAAAGCTAATTAAATCTTCAACAGCTACAAATAATGATATTCAAGTCAAGAATCAGAAATGTTTGGCATAATATCTTAAAGTTTTTGACTTTGAAAGTGGTTTAAACTAGGAATCTTTAGAATTGTATATTACTTAGTTTCTTTTCATGAAAATCGATCCAGATGCAACATGATGCCAATTCAAAGTCAAAATTAGTCAATTATAATGTAACTGTTAAAGGAAAAAAGCTTAGTCTTGACAGCATCAAGAGTTACTATCCGTCTATGTCCCCATTCTACTAAGGTTTCAGCCATTGCCTTAGATATGTGTTCATTCATTTTCCCCTTGTGTCTATTATAGAGCACACACTATAATCAGCAAATATACCCATTGAGGAGACAATTTTACCAGGGAGAGCGTTTATGAATAGCAGGAATAATAAAGGTTGAAGGATCGACCCCTGTGGCCACCCACATTTATATTATGCTGTTTTGACATTTGACCATTAGCAACAACCTGGATGGATCTGGTTATATTAAGTAGTCACCGTATGATTTAATTTTCATAAGACTTTCATGCCAAACCATGTCAAAGGCCTTAGATATATTAAAGACTATTGCCCTACTCAGCCTTGTTCAGTGCATGATATATATGTTCAGAGATTACAGTTAGGATATCTGCAGTAGAATAAGCTTATCAGAAGAAGTTTGGTATCTATGAAGTGGCGAACTAGTGCTTGATTGATTATGTACTCAAAGATTTAAGCAAAGAGAAGAGGGAAGCTAATGGAGTGATAATTGGGTGGGTTTGTTCTTTCACCAAAATTTTTGAAAACTGGTATCACAGAAGCAATTTCCAACAATAAATGAAGCAAGATTCAGTGAGGCATTAATTGTAGAGTTTGGAGAGAACGGGGGCAAACTCAGCGGAGGATTTTTTTTTATAGTATAGAAGGGATGAGATCAGGCCTATGCACCTTTGATGTGGGTACGTTTTTACGATATCACGAACATGAGAAGAGGTGATTTTTCAGTCATTGAATGTGGCTTCTGTCTACAAAGGGAAATTTGGGAGGGAATGATTTGTTGGGTCTAATATGGAGTTAAAGGCCTTTTCAATCGCATGCAAATAACCTCGATGAATAGTGGAGGAATGGTTACCCATTATTTGCCACACAGATATAAATTTTTCCAGAAATCATAAGTTCTTAGCTTTTGCAACTCACTGCAGTTTCTGGTGATTTTGATGTGCCTTCTCTTGACTGCAACTATTTCACTTCGATAATTATTTCTAGTTTCTTTAAATTTTATCTATTTAAATTTGACTTATGGAGGTTAAATCTGTGAAATGCATGCTGCCTTTGAGTAATGACAGCAACACAGGTAGGATTAGACCATTAGGTAAAGTGGATTTTTCTATAAAATTTCGGTGTGGGAGCTTCAATTGCTGCTTTAAACCAATTATTAACCTCATTTGCACAGGAAGAGAAAAGATTGAGCTTTCTTCAAATATTTAGTCATTAAGGTGATCAGCATTCTCGAGTGGGCTATGAGCATTTGTCAAACAATCCACATGAACTATGGAATGCACTAACCCTATGTGGATTTAACCGACTTCCTCCAAAAGAGGAAGATGAAATTCACAAGCGGTCCCCAGTTGCATGCGTATCCCTGTAAGGGGAGATGACGATGTTAGGTATTTTAAACTCTTGCAAGGTGTCAATGTCCCCCTATATACAACACCTGAAATTCCTGAATTTGTCACCCATCTGGTACGGAACTGGCTCAACATTGCTTAACTCTGGTGATCTAATAAGAACTATGGTCAACAATAGGTCTAAAAGTGAGATTGGCTGATCTTGACGATCTGGTAGGTGGGTTGGGAATGTGACAGTCTGTATCAGGAAGTGGAATATAAAAAACTATGTGCGTTGCTACCAGCTGTGTCTGTGTAACTCGATAAACTAAGTCAATTACTGTGGTGACCATTACTGTCACTAAATACTTGGTCACTAGTATCTAAAAAAAAGTGCTGTATCTATGCTGTCAGAGACATGGTTGATTAGAATACAGTCCTGAGTTGAGGTAAAATGGTATAGAAAATATAACTAACACTATGATGCAGGTTCAGTCTGAAGCACATGAACGCCTGGTCATCTGATTTTAGTTTGAATTCTCTAGTCAAGGGGAGGGTATTACAAATGTAGATTCCATGTTGGCTAAGGCTGCTGCTGTGAGGAAGGAGGGCGGCTTTCTCTACCGTGCTAAAAGGCTACTCATACCTGAGAGTATCCTGTGTCTCTACAAGGCCACGGTTCGCCCATGCATTGGGCATTGTTGACAGGGTTCATAAAAGAGTTACAACTGAACTATCAACTAAACTCCAACCTCTGTCCCATCACCGAAACATGGTATTCTTGTGCCTGTTTTACAAGTATTTCAATGGTAAGTGCTCTGACAAACTTCGAGCACGAGTATCCTCTTGATGACAAAACTCTGACAAATCTGACAAGCAGCACAATCCCACCCTACACTGTAGAGATCTCAAGATGCCGTAAAGCCTTCTACTCAAATAAGCTTTTTCTCTTGGACTGTTGCACTTTAGAATTCCCACTCGGGCTCCTGCTTTCCTGACTGTACTGACATCCAGAAATTCAAGTGTAGTGTGAACAGACATCTCGCTACACACCTCCATAAATAGTATTCCTGCAAATCTGGTCCCAAATAGTAGCCCCTCACAACTAAGTAGTCCTGTGTCTTGTTTGGGGTGAAACATTAATAAATAAAAAAAGTTTGTGCATATGTCTGAGTCATTACGGCAAAGTGCGAGATAACCGTTCATGCTTAAGTGGTTAGATTAGATGAAAGAGTGTAGGTTGATTACACCTAGTGCTAAGATATCCAAGAAGTTTGCTAGGAGAAATGATTCTACATCACCTAGGTTAGTTCTAAGCCCACAGGTATTTGTGAAAGTTAACCTCAAGGGAGGAGGCAAATTGATTTTGTTTGAGGGCGTATTTTCTGTTTTGTCTGTCATTTTATTTAATTGTCTCTGTTTTGGGTTGAAAAGTGTTGGAAAAAGTGGATGTATGTGATGCCGAACATGCACACACAAGTAGACCATTAGCCGACCCCTCATCTATAGGATTTGTGGCTTTGGGAAAGTTCACAAGAGATGGGTGCAGGGTCCCTTTCTATGCAAAACATGACACTACAACCATCCTGATATTATGGAACTGATAATAGAGCAACCAATCTAAGCGCTACCAAACAGTTAGGACTCCTGTACTATCAGTCAGAATACAACAGCTAAGTAAACTGTTTAACCGATACCTTCTAACCTGCTAGAAGAGTGACCCAAATAAATCACATGAACATATGTGGCAAGCAAGCAAGCAAGCAAGATGCTTAGTTTTAGAGGAAGGAAATGAGACGAAACTAGCGATGAAATACCTTGTCAGGAAACAAGGCCAAGCACTGGGTGCATCTTTTTTTTTTACTCATGTTCACCCTTTACAAAGCATATCGCCACTTGGACGTAAGGGGCTACTATTTGGGGCCATGTCTAGAAAAGATTAACAAGATATTTGTTTATGTTACATTTAAACTTCTGCATATCAGTACAGTTAGGGAAGCAGACATCAGGAAAGGAATTCTAAAGTCTAGCTGTTTGAGGGAAGAAACTATTAGAATAGAAAGCTTTCTGGCATTAAGGCACAACAACAGTGAAAGGGTGAGATCTTATTTCTAAGTGGGTTTGTTGGGGATATGTCGGTTGAGGGGATACAACTGAAACAAGTTCATCAGAACACATTCCATTAAAATATTTGTAAAACAGGCATAGTGATGCAACATTGCGATGATGACACAAGGGCTGGAGCTTAGTTGATAAAGTGGGACCGATTAGATTGACAACTCTTTTTTGAACTTTGAAGAGGGAGTGACTAATGGTAAATGCAGCAGCCCAGATGTGGCAACAATACTCTATGCATTGGCGAATGGCAGCCTTGTAAAGGTACAAGATACTCTCCGGTGTGAGTAATCTTCTAGCTCGATTGAGGGAACCCACCTTCTTTGCAGCAGCCTTTGCAATGTCTTCTATGGATTTGTTCCAGTTCATATTGCCCGCAAATGTTAGGCCGAGGATTTTGAAGGTAGAATTCTCAGGTAGAGTGCTATTTGTCATGGATATAGGGGGTTGGAGAGGCGTCTTGTAATTTTTAAAGGAGAACAGCTTAGTTTTACTAGCATTAAATGTTACCATCCACTTGCGACCCCATTCCACTATAGTCTGGAGGTCATTTTCTAACAATTCTGCAATTGTCCTTGATTTATGTACATCTGTTCTTCCCTCATGCTTATTACAGAGCGTTGTAGCATCAGCAAATATACCCATCTCGGACACAATATTATCAGGGAGGTCGTTTATGAATATCAGGAATAATAATCGTTCAAGGATCGACCCCTTAGGCACTCCCACATTAATGTTATGCTGCTTGGATATGCGTCCATCAATGACAACATGTATGCTTTTATTGTCTAAGAAGGATCTAATTATATTTAGTATACATTCAGTTATACCATCCGATTTAATTTTCATTAGCAGCCCTTTATGCCAGACTTTGTCATTGGCCTGGAATATATGAAGAGCTTCAGCCCTGGCTTCGCACGCTTTATTCAGTACATTTTAAATGCGTTCAGAGATGACTGTTAAAATATCTGCAGTAGAACTGCATTGCTTGAATCCATACTGTTTCTCAGAGTAAAGATATACTTTTGCGAGGTGGTGAACTAGTGCTTGATTAATTAATCTGCTAAGTTCCTGTGATTGCACCACTGTGTCCGACTAATAGACAAAGAAGGAGTGTGAAGATCAGGTGATAGACAGGGTCTAACTACTTCTCAAGCAATTTAGATTTGCAAACCGGATAATTTGTTTGAGTTACTAGGAAGGTTGTCGACTAGAACGAAAGAGGCCTCCCTACTCCATTCGTTTGGTGCCATAATGTATGAGGTCAGTAGTACAGATTTAATATCAGACTTTTTCTTCTCCTAGATGGATAACCTGACAAGATCTACGGGTTCATCAGCACGAGAGGGGCAGACCCACTACACCTTTAATAAATTATGGGAGAAACAAGAAATTTAATTTATTCAGAGGGTGACGGGTACTTCTACGGAAAAGTGTGTCGGGGGGGGGGGCATTTTTTGAATAAGCAGTCAGAATTATATATATATATATATATATATATATATATATATATATATATATATATATATATATAAAGCTGAATGTGTGTGTGTATGTGTGTGTGTGGTCACGAATAGGCTCCTACATGATTGACTATTTTAAAAAACTGATTACATATAATGATAGAAGATGTATCGAGACACAGGAAAGGTATGTTTGATCTGGCAGAATGGTGGTTTATAAAAATTGTGGGGTCTGCGTTCGCGCCTGGTCCACAAAGTATGGAAATAAAAAATTAAAAAATTAAAAAAAAGGTTTACAAGTGATTTTGATATAGATGTACATAAGAATACTTTGATAACTATGTTTTAACTTAAATACGGATGGTATAATAAAATTGTGGGTCTGCTTTCGCGCCTGGCCTCCATAGAATGGAAATAGGCACAAACTTTAATAAAGACTTTTCATATCTATCTACGTAAGTATACTTTAATAACTATGTTTCAGTTTGAAGAAATATGGTATAATAAAATTATGGGGTGTTCGTTCGCGCCTGACCTCCATAGAATGGACATATGTCACAAAGTTTAACATGGTTTTTCAATATAGATCCACAGAATATTGTGATAAGTGTTTCAGTGGGAACAGGTATGGTATCATAAATTATGGGGTTTATCTATTTCATTTTTACTTTCATAATATTTTGCTTTGGTTTTGATACCCCCAAATTCGAAGCTATCTCTTTACAACCCTTCCTTTTCATAACTTATCATACTTTTATAAATCAGAGTCCATTTTCTGTAGGCTGTTTTTGAACCCAGTCAACGACGGGTACTTTTGCTAGTATATATATATATATATATATATATATATATATATATATATATATATATATAGTCTTGGAAGTTTTTAACCTTTAAAACTATACAAAAAAATATTTTTTATCATTCGTTAGAAAACCATCTAGTCAGTAAGTCATTTAATCACCTGCAATCACTGCATCAACTCGCTCTCGAATTTACTGTAATATCAATAATTTATTTTTCAAGGGATCATCAGTTGTTTACCATGAAACACTGTTTATATATATATATATATATATATATATATATATATATATATATATATATATATATATATATATATACATATATATATATATAACTACTTCATTTACTCACATAAAATTAATATATGAAAGTATACATTTATGCATAAACTTTAAGTATTTACTTCAAAAGTGCTCAATATGTAGGTAGAGCTAGTTAGTAATTTATAAAATATCTATGGCGATTAAGCTACACTGGATATTCCGCTATTCATCCACTCTAGGATTCGTCAGACTTATATATTATGACTAAATATAGACCAATTAACATGATGATTTAAAAAATAAAAAATGAATGTAAAGGCTAATGTAAAAATATCATGAATATGGCAGGGGTGGGGGAGAAAAAAAATAAAAAATAAAAAAATAACCATGCATGTGTCACGAATTTCAGTGTTGACATGTTTACGATCTTGAGTAAGTAGAACTCACCCTTTCATCTAAAAATTCTAGAAACTATTTCTATTAAGTTCTGGAGACCTTCTCTTTGCAAGCAAAATGAAAACCTCTTAGGACTTAATTTGATTTATATGTATTCCCCCCCCACCCCCGCTTATTTTTCGTTTTTTACATTTTTTTTTTCCTCCCCCGCCATATTCATGACTATTTTTTTTAAATCGTATTTTGCTCCACTTAGTTCTGGTGAGCGAGGAACGAAATCTGGTCAGCTAACCTTTATTTCCATTTTTTTAATTTTATTTAATCATTATGTTAATTGGTCTGTACTGAGCCATACTTAAATTTTGTACCCCAAAAGAATTTCATATATATATATATATATATATATATATATATATATATATAGATATGTATGATGAAAATAATGGAAATAGTATTCCGACAAAATAGAGAAAATAAAAAGGAACAAACCGTATTATGTGTTCATCAACGTTTCGTCTCGAAATAAAGATGAAACGTTGATGAACACATAATACGGTTTGTTCCTTTTTATTTTCTATATATATATATATATATATATATATATATATATATATATATTAATTTTATTTATACAGACATTAATGGCTACATATGTGCATACATGTTTCTGTAATCACCCACGTTGGGGGATTACGTCTTCAGGCCAAGAATTACCGTCGAAAGTCATATGTAGCCATTAATGTTTGTATAAATAAAATTAATATACCTGCTCTGTTCACTCATTGAGCACTATTTTGGTAGATACATGTTGTTTCATTGGATGTACTTCTAGGAAACTAAACTCTACTGGCTATATATATATATATATATATATATATATATATATATATATATATATATATATAGTTCGATAGAATATAAAGTAAAATCACTAAAAACAGAAATATGTTCACCAGTTATATATCTCGAAAAGTGACCTGCTCATCTATGTTTTGCTGGTTCTGTGGTAATGATGATGTCACATACTCCAGTTTACTGTCTGATTTCTTTTCTATCACATAACGTAATGCCGAGTATAATGCATTCAATTTTTTAAGTGCTAAGTGATCAACGACATGGATTAAAAACGTGGGTGTGCAAAGTTCGTTTCACAGAAACACTTCAAGTCCACGCCTAACCTAGTGTCAGAACTGTTTATTGCTGAAAAGAAATTACTAACTCATTACTCAATAAATCTATTATATAAAGAAGAGTTGTATGTGTGTGTATGTCCAGCTAGAAAGAAATGGTCAGAGCGGAGGTGAGAGGTGGGTTTGGGAAAGACGGATGGACAGACAAAAGTTTTAATAGACTTTGACTTTGGCATATAGATGTTTGAGGTCCACATTTTTGGACCTGTTCATCATTTCAAGGGAAAAATTTCCTAGACAACTTTGTGGCATGCGTGGCAGAGAAACCCAGGAATTTGCACTTCCATTTAGGAGGATGGACAATATAAATTTGGCAGCAATCTGCAATGGGCATGAAGTCTGCTTTTGAATGCGTTTACCGTTTGTGCTTGTACAACTGCATCTGGGAGATCATTCCATGTGTTGACAACCTTTTGTGAGAAGGTCCCTTTGCGGACATCTAGCCTACAGTGTTTTTTTTACGATTTTGAGGCTGTTCCCTCTGGTTGCGATGTTTTTGGCGATCTGAAAAGACGGCTTTCTTGTATCATTGATCCCATGGATGTACTTGTAGAGATCGATCATGTCACCACGATTTCTCCGATGCTCAAGAGTGGGCAGTCTCAGGGTTCTCAATCTTTCAGAATATGGCTTGCCCTTCAGTGATGCCAGCAGCTTGGTTGCTCGGTGCTGTACGTCTTCCAGATCACTGCATAAGCTCTTATGGTGTGGCTGCTAGACAGAGTGGCGATACTCCAAGATAGGACGCACAAGGCTCTTGTAGAGTTGCACAAAGACTGTATTCGAGAGGAAGTCAAAAGTGCGGCGAATGATCCCGACCACTTTATTAGCTTTTGCGATGGATTTAGCCACCGAAATAGCTATAGAAATAGGATTCACTTTTGCTTCAAGCAACGCTGGGTAGCCCTGCTAGTTAGAATATAAAGATCAGTTCTGATTTATATGGAAACATTAGTTTATTTGAGAGAAATGGCTATTTTATTCCGGGAGACATTCTTGGCCACAACAACATAGAGAAAAAAAAGGTTAAAAAAACAGCGAGGAGAGAAAAAAATGAAGATCCTGAAATATGAAGATTGGATAAAAATAGTAAAGATTGCAAAAGCATAAAAATAAAGGGAAAAAGATATCACAGATGGAAGTAGAAGTATTTCAACTATACAAATAAAGTAAAAAAGAAAAAAAGAAGCAATTAGAACATCAATTATTCTTAAGATGCGTCCAGTCAATCTACCCTGTTAGCAACGAAAATTGTTTCAAACTTAAACATGTTGACCAGCAAAAACAAAAAACTTACTAGAGCTGGATGTACACATTTCCAAATACAATTTCACATTAAGTATGATAGACTGACAAAAATGTTATTGAAAACTTTAAATGTAACAGATTGACGAAAATACTATTCCAAACTTTAAACTAATGCGAATGTAATTTCAAACTTAAGTGTAACAGACTGGCAAAAATATTATTTCAAACTTCAGATTTACGAAAATAAGCATAAGTATAACTCTCTGACAAAAATGTTATTTCTAATTTAAGTATGACAGACTAACGAACATGCTAGTCCAAACTTAAGGTTGACAGACTAATGAAAATACTATTTGAAAATCAAGATGACAGAATGAAGCAAATCTATTTTGAATTTCAAAGCAGCAAAAATGATTTTTCAGAAATAAGCATAATGGACTAAATGAAAGTCCTTAACCGTGACAGACCAACTGACAAATAGAATGTTATAGACATGCTTCGACACAGCCAAAATGTAGAAAATGGTGGAGAAAGAAAGAAAAAACCCAAATAAAACAATATTTGAACTAAAGAATGAAATTATAGTTTTATATCAAAAGTCAAAATTGCTATGGTGCTTTGTGGTCTGATGATTTTTACCATGGCTTAAATAAAATAAAAAAGGTAGAACCAAAAACAAAAATTGACGTCTAAAAGAAAGTTCTATTCATATTTTGAAAATATGTCTGACTTTCAAAACGAAATTCTCTCCAAGAAGGATTCTCATGCAAATGAACGAGCTCTAAGTTCTCCGAACAGATGATATTTTTAGACTTGAATCTTGTATTAGCAAAGAACAAGAAATAAGAAAGATAACACAAAATAAAAAAAAAGAAATCGAAATGAATGTTCGATCTTATATAAGACTATTCTTCTCAAATTCGATGTGTGCACGAGTTTCGAAAGTGTAAATTAGAAATACTTTTTGGTTTCTTGTTTTTCATTAACAAGACTTTCAACATAAACGCGTGCAATGCACACACACGCACACACACACACACACACATCCATATATATACACACACACACACATCCATATATATATATATATATATATATATATATATATAGTATGCACGCATAATATTGAATACTTATAGCTCTTAGCATGTGAGAGCAGAGCCGATGCCGCCGAGCTTACAACACATCAACCACGAATAAAGAAGAAGGGGAACAAGTCTGCTGGTGGATATGAGCTATGATTACAACACTGTACCAAAAGCTACCACCATGGTCTGATTTTTTCGTCCCCTTACTCAAAATGGCATTGGAATATATATATATATATATATATATATATATATATATATATATATAGGTATTTAATAATTATTATAGTAAATAATTATATCAGCCTCTTTAAGAAACTCGTTTTTTTTTATCGTTGAGCACTTTCAGTTGAATTAACATCGGTCAATTTAGCTCTTATGCGTAGATCACCATATAATGATTAGATCACTCTGACAGACGTTAAAAAGCACTTAAAAAATAAATGTTTAAATTCAACAGCATTTCTCACGTTTAACATTAGCCGAATGGATTAGGTCCTTGCTAATGAAGCCAGAGATGGCTTCTGTCGCTAGGTTCAAATCTATCGACTGATGTTAATCGTGAAACCCTGCACTGATGATTCCCGAAAGGATGAAGCTAGTGTGTGTAGCTATTTAATAATTATTATAGGAAATAATTATATATATATATATATATATATATATATATATATATATATATATATATATATGTATGTATATATATATATAGTAAGTTATGAAAATATATATAGCAATTTAAGCTATACAGAATACTCCTCATGAGAATTTAGATTTAAGCCTGACGAATTTGTCAGGCGTAAACGTAAATTCTCACGAGGAGTATTCTGTGTAGTTTAATTGCCATATAAAGTTTCATAACTTACTATCTAGCTCTATCTATGTATTGAGTACTGTTGAAGTAAATACTTAAATTTTATGCATAAATTTATATCTTCTTCTATTAATTTATGTGATTAAATGAAATAATCACACACACATACATACACACACACACACACACACACACACACACACACACACACACATATATATATATATATATATATATATATATATATATATATATATATATTCATATATTCAACCTTCGTAGATTAAATAAAAAGTTCTGTTCGAAATTCTGCTCAAATTCCCAAGTTTGACGGAAAGAAGATTTTTTAATTCAACAGAAAAATAAGATACACCTGAAGAAGGTCGGAGGTTACATAGGCCTAAATACTGTGAAAATAGCACTCAAGATGAGAACAGTAGATGAAAAAATCCAAATAATACGAATTGTTGACGATTTTCTTAACGTGTTATTGAATTCAATCATTTCATAAGTCAAACATCAATTGTTCTTATTAAATCCAATAATAAAACGTGTTGAGACTCTCTCAGAATTTAACTCCAAATTTGTTCTGACATGTTAAGTGATTATTTGAAATTTGACAAAGAAAAACAAATTCGTGTTATTGGGATGCATACGATTTGCATAATAACTCCAAAATTACAACATCAATAAACAGTCAATATGTCTTATTTTTATTTACGAATTATCAATTCATCTTTCAAATATTCAAATATCTTTTTTATTCACATTCACGCCAACCAAGTCATATTGCTACTGACGTGAAACTTCTGTCGTATGGGACCAGGCTTATTGGACGGCAAGTTGAATGGGAAGTTGCACAGCAAGATATTTATTCACATTACATTTAAATTTATACATATTAATACCGGAGGGGCAACAGGGAGCAGGCAGGAAATTCTAAATGTAAGCGGTCAGAGGAAAGAAATTATTAGAGCAGAAAAACCTTTAGTATCTAATGACTTCTATGGCTAGCTGATGAGGGGTTGACATTTTTTTGTGGAAATCGCTCCAGACAAGGCATTAAGCAACTTGATGTAAGAAGCTTACAAATACGAAAACTGATTATTTAAAAACAGGAGATGCCTACCTACTGATTATTGTAAAGATGCCTACCTACTGATTATGGTAAAGACAGGAGATGCCTTTTACCTACGGCTTTGGTCTTGAAAAGACCAAGGCCGTAGGTAAAAGGAAACAGTGAACAGGAAGAAAATTCCACAACCTTGCTATCCTTGAAAAGAAGCTACTGGAATAGGAAACTGTATTACAATGAGGTATTAAAACAACGATTTGATGAAGACTACTAGATCAACGAGTCAAACGAGCTGGAACAAAGGAAGCAGGGAATAGGTCAGACAATTCTGAGAAACACATGCCATAATAGTGCTTGTAGAAAAGACTGAGACTAGCAACATCACGTCTATGAGAGAGAGAGGTTACAGTGAAGAAGAAAGTGTGGCGGCCAATCAAATTACAGATACGTTTCTACAATTTATCAAGAACCTTCAAATGGGACACAGATTTACGACCCCCCAATTTTTTTTTTTTTTTTTTTACACAGTGATCACCACTTATCAAGGCCCGGAAGCCACTCAGGGATAAGGGTTATTGCAAGTACATTACGTTAGTGTGGAGATTTGATGAAGTGTTTACTTAAGGGAGCGGTTCATTAGGAATTTTTTAACATTGGACTTGAAGACATCCAAGCTGTAGTCCGGTGGGAAGCAGACAGACGGAACAGAGTTCCACAGGCGTGCAGTTCTAAGAAAGAAGCTTTGTTCATGGAATCCGCGTTTTGATTTAGGCACAGATATAGAGTGGGGGAAATTTTTCACAGCGGATTCAGCTAGACGGGTGTTTTTCGTGAAAGATTGGCGAGGGGGGACCAGAGATTGGAGTTCAGACGAGCACCTGCCATGGAAATAACGATAAAACAAGGATAGGCTCGCAACGTCTCTTCTGTGGAAGAGAGGTTGCAGGGTAGAGAAAAGGGCATCCCCCACTAAGCCACGAAGTCTATTTTGTACTCTGTTAAGGCAGGATAGGCTGTTTTTAGCAGCTCCTGCCCAGATATGGCAACAGTATTCCATCCTTGGACGTACTTGGCTTTTATATATATGACAACACTATTCCATACATTATCTCATAGTAGATTTGTAGAGATAGAAAATAGCCTAAGGTGTGAGAAAGTGTTTAGCGTGATAAAGAGAAATGATTTCACGAGAATCAGAGGGAGCAATGGATTTAATATATTGGATCCAAGAAAGAGTTGATGAGAAAGAAAGAACCAAAACTTTTCTCATAAAGAGTAGAGACATCCATAAGAATCTCAGAAAGAAACGGATAAGTCTGCGATTGAAAGACTATAGTTGAGTCTTTAAAGGATTAAACGAAACAACACATTTCATACCCTAATCCATGATAAAACCCAAATCAACTTCTAGATAAACGGCATATTTTAACTGATCTAGGAAAGATGGGCGAGAAGCAACTAGTCGAGTGGGTCGAAAGTTTTTTCTCTAAGGGGTACAACACACTAAGTTTATTGGGGCATATTTGATTGAAATACTTATAAAACAAGCATAGGGATGCAAAAATGCAGTGATGCGACTGAAGCTTGAGCTTGGTAGACAATGTGAGACCTATTAAATTAGAAAATCTTCTTTGTATTCTGTTCTAAAGAGAGAGAAAGAGAGAGAGAGAGAGAGAAAGAGAGGGGGGGCTAGTAGTTAGTGCAACACCCCAGATGTGGCAACAATATTCCATGCATGGTTGAATAGTGGCTTTGTAGAGATATGAGATACTGAAAGGTGTGAAAATGTAGTTTTACAGCGGACTTGGCAGCATCTTCTATGGGCTTATTTCACTTCATGTTTCTTGAGAATATCAGGCAGAGATTGAACGTAAAGTAAAATCAATAGACAAATAAAACTCTGATAAGAACTAATGTAAGTTTGCAGTCATGTTATTGCAACTAACAAGATTGAAATAAAGTTTTTGAAAATAAAAAGCAGTTGGTAATGGAAATGACATGAGAATTTGTGAGAAAGAAAATTGAACTTTAATAATAAAAAAAGAAAGGCTGCTTACAAGGAATCCATTTTGCAATTGACTATATATATATATATATATATATATATATATATATATATGCTCTTATATATATATATATATATATATATATATATATATATATATATATATATATATATATGTGTGTGTATGTATGTATATCTACTAAATATATCTAATATACATTAGGCTAAAACTAAATATATAACAGGAAGTAAAAAATTTAAAAGCAAATAATTTATTTCAAAGTCTGTTATGGAATTTGGTTATATTTTGAAAGCTAAATTATTTAAAGAATGCATGCATTTTGTCGAAAGAAAACATTTATTTTCTTTTCAGAAGAAAATCAAACACAAAAAAAAACTAAAGAGAATCCAATTTTATGCATTTTATTTGATGAAAAGGTTTTAAAAATATAAATTACGATACAAGTTTATTCAGTGGGATTTTCACGTAGCGTTTGTATGTATGTATGTCCTTTAACATGTTCAGCAGAAAAAAATACTGATTTGTCCTTCAAGAAAATTTATTGAAAGAAATGGATTAAGGTTGTACAGAAATATCTCCTTTTTCTCTCCATCTTACAATCAGCTTAAACTCAACTTTGTATTATTTATCTTATTCGACCTACTATTCTCGTCTTACAATTATTTTACTAATTTTTATACTAATGAATCATTATGTATGAAAACTAAATGCCACTGAAGGATAAATTAATAAATTGTCAAAATATTATGAGAGGATTAGAAATAATGAATGGAATGGACGAAATTTGATTACTTATGAAGGTTTATGACAAGTGTTTGCCAACATTAGCTTTAACGACGACTATGTTGTAGCACCCAAGGAAGTAATCTCATGGTAATACGTTTCAAAGATTCGAAGTTCTTGAAAAGAAACCCAGTTCATTGAAATTTTGTTTCATGTAAGATACATGTAAGAAACAAAAAGAAATTTCTTTTTTAATTGTGTTAGCAAACTGAGTTCTTACTGTGAATGTTTTATAAGGATGAACCGGATTGAAACTCATTGAAGCACCTTGCATTGAAATATCGATATGGCAGAGAACGACGTGCAACGTCTCTCCTGTGCAAAAGAAGCTGTAGGGAACAGAACATCCCCACTAGATTGTGAAGTTGATTTTGTACACTGTCCTGGCTGGATAGAGTATTTGGATGCCACCTCCCCAGATGTGGTAGTAGTATTTCATCTTATATAGAGTTTTCATATTTTAGTTTGAAATATCATTTTCATTGGTCTGCCATATTAAAGTTTGAAATCAGATTTTCATTGGTCTGCTATATTAAAATTTAAAATAGCATTTTCATTGGTCGATCACATTTAAGTTTGAAGTAGCATTTTTATTGGTCTCTCATGTTTAAGTTTGACACATAAACAGTCTTAACACAATTAAAACTATAAAAAAAACTACAATTTCTAGCAAAATAGGAATATTAGGCTTAAATTTAAAAGTTTATATAAATCTTTACTTTGTTGTTGCATGTAGCAAACCTAGCACTTTGTCTAATCTCCAAAAACAAATATCCCAAATACGTAATCTTTTCAGACTCTCAATCTTCCCTGAAAAAATTAACAAAAAAGATAAACATTCTACTAAGTGCTAAACTACTCTACAATCTAACATAATTGAAGAGTCAAAAAGAAATCATTTTCTGTTTGATACCAAGCCAATTAGTTCATTCAGCAGCAAAATCTGCCTTAAACATCCCAACTGAACCAAATTTGAAAATCCTTTACTCGGATCTTAAAAGAACATATCAATGCATATTCACTGGAAAAATGGCAAACGTATTAGAATAAATTTTTTAACAACAAATTATTCGAAATAATGGCAAAACTTATAAAGCAAGAACAAAACATCAAACTAAACAGAAAAGAAGTCACATTAACAAGAATAAAAATGGGCTATGCTCATTTGATCCATTCATATATTTTAAGAAATAAAAACCAACCCATCTGTATACTATATCAAACTCCACTCACAAACACATTTTAATTAAGTGTATTGATTTTATAACAGCACTTTATACAAAAAGTCACCTAGGATCTATTCGATAAAAAACAAAAACACACACACAAAATACTTTCATACCTTAAAAAAGGATTCATCAAAAACTTTAAAAAGAACATATCACAGTTGTATTTGTTAGAGCAGCGAGTAAAAGCTCCCTAAACCCATAAATAATCAGCATAAAATGACCCAAAGGGTTGACATACTTTAAAATCCAATAAAACAAATAAACAAGCACTATCTCAATTATTTGGACTACTATCTTCTAGTTGTTGTTTTTCACGACGTCTCGGCCAATTATTCCTCTGGTCTTCGTCTGGTTAACTGCGACTGGATAGGAATGTCGAATCCGCCAACTACATCCACAACAATTGCTGCCTTCAATCGCTGACGAAGGCCAGAGGAATAATTGGCCGAAACGTCGTGAAAACAACAAAGATGAGGATAATAGTCCAAATAATTAAATAAAAAAATGTACCAAATTACTCATCTCCAAAATAATTCCAAACTAATTCAATAATAAAGCATTATCGCATTTATAAAATTCACTATATCTATCTCTCTGTCTTCATTTTTTCACACTGTATTTCCTCCAAGACAGGAGGTCACAGAGCGGCCTAAGGCCAGTGAAATAATTGCATTTTTGGTCCGTTTTTTTTATGGGTCTTTACCCGGTTAAAATAATTAATAACGGAAATGGTTGAAGTAGTTTACAATTTGAAAGCCATATTTTGGGAATGGAAGACGGTCAATTATTTTTTTAGGAGCAAAAATATATTATTAATCTGATTTATAAAACTTACTTTGTCTGTCTGTCTGTCTCTATTTTCCAAACTGTATTACCTCCAAGACGAAAGGTCGCAGAGAAGCACAAGGCGGTTGAAATGATTGCATTTTTTTGTGGATCTTTTTATTTTATATAGGTTTTTACCCGGTTTAAATCGTTGCTAACGGAAATGGCCAAATCAGTTTACGATCTGAAAGCCCTATTTTTTGGCGTGGAGGGGATCAGCTATTTTTTAAGGAGCTTAAATATATTATTCTAATCTAATCCTAAACATAACCTAACCTTTTTCATGTTTAGTGTATTTTATGATTAGCAACGCCGGGTGCCCCCCTGTTAGATCTAGGTAATTTTTTTGCCAAATTTTAAAATCCTGTATATGGAACACCAAAACGTTTCAGCAAATGTCCTGCTAGCTTGTTTGGTGGAAGGCTTAAAGCGTCCTTCAAATTATAGTGATGGAGATGCGTTCATAGAACTAAGTTGATTCACGATGGTGCACCATTAACTGATCAAGGTAATTGAGGAAGTCTTGCATGGTGGGGCCAATCGCTCAACTCGTCTCCATGGTAATTTATTGGAATGTAAATCTATTAAGAAGACCGACGTATTGAAATAGAAATTTTATTGGTCTGCAGTGATGCTGATAGCTTTTTAATTTAGTGAGTCCTGGGACTCACAAATTTGATTTTAATGCATACCCGGAAAATTTATTTTACGATTCCCGGAGTAAGATGAGAAAAAATAGAAAGGTATTGCGCTTATCCTTATCACAAAATTAAATTGTTCAGTTTTACAATTAAAACGGTAGATCAGTTGACTGCTTTTGGCTTGAAATGGTAAGGGAATAAGAAAGAAAAGCAGAAAAAGAGAAAGAAAAAATACGAGGTTATAGGAGAACATGCTATATGCATTGTTATATATTTTTCATTTTTATGAAAAAAACTGACTTGCGTTTTTTGTGATGCATGGACAAGATGTTAGTGCATCCTTCTGGACATTTTTTGAGTCTTCGAGGTAGGGCATATAGCTATCATTATCTCTAAGTCTATTTCTGAATTTTTGTGAAGACGATTCATAATTTGGATTAGTTGAATTATTTGGTCTACTCGAACTATTCAGTCCACAAGGACCCGTAGCGTGACGGATAAAGTACTAAGTAAAATTCAGTTTTAAGTGACATTCTTCTGGAGGCTGAAGGTTCAATCCTCAGTCTGGGCAATAATAAGAATGCAATCGCGAATTACTTATTTTTTATTTCTTTTTCTTTTTTTTTATTGAATTTTCACCCCAAACAAGGCATAGTTCCACTTTGAAGTTGGAGGCTACTATCGGGGACATAAGTTGCAGGTGTATTATGAAGGGAGATGAGCAGCAAGATATCTGTTCACTTGAACTTCTGCATGTCAGTACAGTTGGGAAAGCAGAATCTCGGAAGAGAGTTCCAAAGTTTAGTAGTTCTGGGGAAGAAACTATTGGAGTAGAAGGCTGTGTAAGAGTGGGATTCAGCTGCTTGTCGGGTTTGTCGGGGGTATTTACGTCGAAGAGGTGAAAGTGCTTGTAGTTCGTCAGAGCATTCACCATTAAAGTACTTGTAGAACAGGCAGAGGGATGTAACATTTCGTCGATGGGACAGAAGTTGAAGCTTAGATGTCAGTTCAGAACCTATCAGGTTGGCGACTCTTTTTTGAACCCTGTCCAAGAGTGAGAGACAAGCAGCAGATGCACAAGGCCAAATGTGACAACAATACTCCATACATGATCGAATGGTAGCCCTATAGAGGCACAAGATACATTCAGGCGTAAGTAGTTCGGTCGGAACGTTGTGAGAACAAAAGTCAGAATGTGAGCAGTAGATCGAATAATCGAAATAATATAAAATCTCTTGATCTGTCACGTTTGTGTTTGGAATAGCATTTTCATTTTGAAATACATCAAATGGGCGTATCTTGAAGCTACTCGTTCATGCTTGTGAGTAATTGGCAATTTATGCTTCGATTTAGGATTCAAGTAAATTCAAATCTGAAAGTCAAGTGAACAAACAATAAAGTTACAAAACAAGAGAAGCATCTTCTCCAATTCGTGCATTTTACGAAGAACAACATATAAAGAAGAAGAAGGAGAACATTATTGCTTGAGGAAACGAAATTGGAAAACATCGAATCCTATCAGCAAATAAAATACACAGAACCCTTTGCCTTTCCAATTCTCCTGGTGACCATTTTTGTTTTCTCGTTAGTTTAATTCTCGTTTCTAAACTGGCGCCTGTCATTTATTGTGACAAAAAAGCAGAGCAATTATAACGAATGGATTTATTCAGCTTGTAGAAGGTTGGTTGATTTTGGTTTGAAAACGGGAAAGAATACGATGATAAAAGGAAATAACTGCCAGGAAGGATTAAATATGCAGGGGAGTGAAATGAAAGGGAGATAAATGAAAGGGAAAACAAAAACGAGTTAAAAATGGAAATATTTTGTAAGTGTATAAAGAAATAAAGAAACAGACAAAAAAAAAATGGAAGTATTTCAAAATATAGAAAATAAAATAAAAAGTATGAATAAAGAACAGAACATATAGAAATGATATAATTCGAAGATATAAAACATGAACATATAAAAAGAATATTACAATGATATGAAGAAAAGAAAGGAAATACAGAAATGACATATTGAATAAGATGATAAAAAAGGAGAAGAAATGTCAGAAAGGAAATGAAAGTGAAATGAGGCAAACAAATAAGAAACAAAAGAAAAAAATACAACTATTGAAATGATTTAAAAATATAGAAACATATAAAAAGTATCAATATGGGAAGGAATACATAGACATGATATAAAGACAAGATGTGAAACATGAAAATATAGAAAAGGATATAAAGAGTACAACAATGATGTGAAGAAAGAAACGGAAATATAGACAACATATAAAAATGGAAACAGAAATAATATAAAGAAGACATATTGAAATGATATACGGAAAGAAAAGAAAATATAGAAATGATATACAGACAGGGTTAGGAATACTAAAATAGTATGTAGAAAAAAATTTTTGAAATGACATAAAGAATGGAAATGTTGAAATGACAGAGACAAAATATTGAAATGTTATCAAAAAAGAAAATATTGAAGTGTTATACAGACAAGAAAATATTGAAATGTTATAAAGAAATGAAAATATTGAAATGTTATAAAGAAATGAAAATATTGAAATGTTATAAAAAAGAAAATATTGAAATGTTATAAAGAAATGAAAATATTGAAATGTTATAAAGAAATGAAAATATTGAAATGTTATAAAAAGAAAATATTGAAATGTTATAAAGAAATGAAAATATTGAAATGTTATAAAGAAATGAAAATATTGAAATGTTATAAAAAAAGAAAATATTGAAATGTTATAAAGAAATGAAAATATTGAAATGTTATAAAGAAATGAAAATATTGAAATGTTATAAAGAAATGAAAATATTGAAATGTTATGAAGAAATGAAAATATTGAAATGTTATAAAAAAGAAAATATTGAAGTGTTATACGGAAAAGAAAATATTGAAATGTTATAAAGAAATGAAAATATTGAAATTTTATAAAGAATATAAAATATTGAAATGTTATGAAGAAATGGAAATATTGAAATGTAATAAAGAAAAGAAAATATTGAAATGTTATAAAGAAATGAAAATATTGAAATGCTATAAAAAATGAAAATATTGAAATGTTATAAAGAAATGAGAATATTGAAATGTTATAAAGAAAAGAACATATTGAATTGTAATAAAGAACTGAAAATATTGTAAATGTTATAAAGAACCGAAAATATTGAAATATTATAAATGATGAAAATATTGAAATTTTATAAAAATAAAATATTGAAATGTTATAAAGAAATGAAAATATTGAAATGTTATAAAGAAATGAAAATATTGAATTGTAATAAAGAAATGAAAATATTGAAATGTTATAAAAAAATGAAAATATTGATATGTTATAAAGAAATGAAAATATTGAAATGTTATAAAGAAATGAAAACATTGAAATGCTATATAGAAATGAAAATATTGAAATGTTATAAAAATAAAATATTGAAATGTTATAAAGAAATGAAAGTATTTGTTGTTGTGGCACACATTCATTTGCATATGTGGATAATAATTACACATAAATAGGAAGACTCAGTTAGTCTGGGTGTGTGTTCACCAGAAGCCACCGAAGGCCGCCGAGAGCAGATATGTTTCTCCAGCAAAGACTCTCTTATTTGACACCATTATGTAAATATCCTGTAAATATACCTTTTCCTAATACACTTCTTATTTTATCTTCCTTTAATTGTTGAGTCGTCATTTGTATTGCTTTCTACGTTACTTGTTTCAACCTGCAAACTTAACAGTGACGACGAGGATGACGTCAAATATGACAGTTTGACGAAGAAATGGAAAGAACTCACTAAAAAAAAAGTACAACGCAACGGTTGACCTTTCTAAGGAATACAAGTTTTGACGAAAGAAATAGTCGTAAAAACGGATTTTACGCTAAAGAGAAGTTCGACTCAAGCGGAAAAAATGAATAATTCAGCGAACATTGGAAAACTGTAAAATATTTTCCTCGCGAAGTACAACACTAAAGAAAGAAACGGTTGTTTCCCGAATTCCAAGAAGAAAAACTACGTTCAGGTTAAAAAAAAAGTAACCTCGATTAATAGTATTTTATTTACTAAAATACTAGTCGAAAAAAAAAGAGACAAACCAAAACCTTTAATTGCAGTCTCCAAGATAAAAAAAAAACTCGAACGTGGCAACAAAAAAAAAATAAATAAATAAAAGTGACGATTTACGCCGTTTCCCGTGGAATCTATCTTAAAAAAAATAACAAACTGTAAAAGTGAATTTTTGTAAAACGACAAACAGATTCGTATTACTAAATTACGAAGAACAGATTCGTATTACTAAATTACAAGGAAGTAACATACGAAGAAAAAAAAAGTTCACCAGTGGATTGCCTATATTGTTGTAAATACCAACTAAAGACTTTTTGGTAAACCAAATTTTTCTCTTCGGTATTTAAAAAAAAATACCACAGTTAAACTAAAATCAAGGAAAGATATTTTTAAACTAAAGTCGTCACTGGATAAAGGATATAAGACAGTAAAACGTCACGAATAAAAAAAAAATTTGAATGTAGTCCATACATTTTATTTTTTTCAATTGTGACTCGAGTTGAAAAAAGTTTTTTTTCTATGGAAAGAGTTGTACTTAAGTTCGGCTGTTATTTATTAGGAAATGCCTAAAACGGAAAAGTAAATCGTATTTTGTGGTTTCAGCAAAAGCCTCAGTTCTTATGTTGTGGTTGGATGAGCTTGACTCGCTAGCGAAGTGAGAAAATATTATTCGAACAGCAATATTACCATTGAAAACAGGAACTATGAACAATATTTTTTTGTAACACAAGCCATTTTATATGGTACGGATATTGTGTTGATGTGAAATTGTACAATTTTTCTTCGTAACTGCATTACTGCTACTGAAGGTTACAAAAAAAATGGAAGATTTATCTAGAATGTTAATGCAATTTTTGCAGATGCAACAAAAGGCGCAATCCGAGCTAGATGCACGTAGAGAGAAGAAATTATTGAAATGGCAAATGGAACAAGAAGAAAGGCAGAAGAAATTACAATTTGAACAAGAAGAAAGGCAGAAGAAATTACAACTTGAATAAGAAGAAAGGCAGAATAAATTACAACTTGAACAAGAAGAAAGGCAGAAGAAATTACAATTTGAATATGAAGAAAGGCAAAATGAACGTTTTGCTAAAACACTGGAATTATTAAAGACTAATCGAGAAAATGTCGACAGTACTAATTTCTCGCATACAACTATATTTAATAGCATGGACACATTTAATTATGTGCCGGAGGAAGAAAAGACTTTTGAAACACACTATACAAGATACGAGGATGTCTTTCAACTGGACTGCAAAAGTTGGCCAAATAGCCAGAAAGTGAGCCTTTTACTCAGGAAGTTGGGTGTAAGAGAACAAAGCAATTTCGTAGATTATATACTACCTAAAAAAACTACGGAATTAGATTTCATGGAAGCTGTAAAATTACTAAAAGAATTATTTAATCCGAATATATCTCTTTTTCATAAGAGATGGTTGTGCATGAATCTAAGGAAGATGGACAACCAAGATTATTTGACATACGCATCAGTTGTCAATAAAAACTGTAATAATTTTAAGCTAGCGGAACTAACAGTAGAAGATTTCAAATGCCTAATCTTCGCACAAGGGTTAGTCTCAACGAAAAATGCAGAAATACGCAGACGAGTGTTGTCTAAGCTGGAATCTGAGCAAGATTTAACACTTCAGAAATTAGCAGAGGATTGTGAAAGGGCCATTACACTAAAAAAGGATTCAAAAAAGATAGAAGAATCCGGAGTGACATATGTAAGAAAGGTTAGAAAACCATACACGCCAACCAAGAACTATACAAATAAAAGCAGTCAAAACGGAATATATTCCAAATATAATAATTATAATTATAGTAAAGAATATGACAAGTCTCTTCCTAGATATAACTGTAAGAGATGCGCAAAAAGACATTGGGAATCGGATTGCCCTTATAAGAAGAAAACATGCGACATTTGCAAGAAAGTCGGACACAAAAGCGATTGTTGCAGATATAAAGATTTCACCAGAAAGAGAGTACAGCAAACAAAATCAAATGAAAAATTAGCCAAAAATCGACGAAAATACATAAAAGCGGAAATATTTAAAACGCCAATAAAATTACAACTGGATTGAGGATCCGATATCTTCTTCTCTATTCTTCTATCTTCTCTTCTCTATATAAATAAAATGAACTCATTTTTTCCCGTCTGATTTTGACATTAATAGGATTAAAAATCAAGATATTTCATGCAAATATAATATGCACAAACGGCAGAACAATATCTGAGGTGTGTTATAGGCTTATTATTTCTCAAATTCCTCGATAATCTTAGATTTCTATACTTTTTCTGCTGAGAAGTCACGGCCAAAATCGGTTAAGATCAATGGAAATGGTAAAATATTTTCTCTCTAATAAATTCCTCCTCCCCCTGCCACCACTTAACACCGTTTGGGGATCGTTCACAAGGAACAGTTGAGAAGAGAACACCGGTTTGGCTTCGTAGTTCTTTCATGTGAAGTTATTTAAAATCACTAAACTAAGCTGCAGTGCTCTGTGGCGTAGTGGTTAGCGTGCTGGACAATTCATATTATATTTTCACGTTCGCGCCGACCTACCGTAGTCGTTTTTTTTTTTTCCTAAACAACTGGAATGGACTTTTCTTGGTGGCCGAACTGTTAACGTTGCAGATGTTTTTTTTTGTTGTTTTTTTTTCACACTTTATTTTCCTACTTTTACTCATGACTCCGGGTTTGATCCTTCCTACTTACCTACCATAACATTTTTTAAAACTCCCCCCCCCCGTCCCGGAAACAAACACTCGGGCAACGCCGGGTACCCCCGCTAGTTTCTATAATAAACTTGAATACATGGAAAAAGTTGGGTAAACCAACCATGATGAAAACAAGTAAATCAGCTCGGACGGTAACTGGTGGTGAGATAAAATTTGAAGGAGAAGTTATCCTTCCGATAAAATTGAAAGGGATTACGAAGAAATTAAAAATGTTCGTATTGAAAAATAGCAAAAACCTGTTTGGAATAGATTTAATTGAGAAATTTGGACTCTGGGATAAGCCAATTAATACATTCTGTAAAAAAATAGAATGTACTACTCCAACAACAGAAAATATAAAAGAAGACTTAAAAAAATTATTCCCTGATGTATTTATGACTAAATTAGGTCGTTGCAATAAATTTAAGGCCTCGTTTGAACTTAAAGAAAACACCAGCCGCTGGGTTGGGAAAGATTAATAAAGAATTAAACAGAGGAATACTATCAAAAATAGAACATAGCGACTGTATATGTAAAGAAAAAGAATTATGAAATCAGAGTGTGCACAGACTTTTCGACAGGTCTAAACTCCATATTACAAGATTACCATTACCCTCTACCAAGCCCAGAGGAAATATTCACAAAGTTGAATGGTGGTAATATCTTCTCCAATATAGACTTGAGCGACGCGTATTTACAAATACCGGTCGAGGAGAATTGCTCAAAAATACTATGCATCAACACGCATAAGGGATTGTACAAATACAACCGGTTGCCCTTTCGAATCAAAGTAGTGCCTGCCATTTTTCAACAAGCGATGGACACCATGCTAAGTTGTATTGAGTGCGCATGTGCATACGTGGACGACATTGTTATCAGGAGCAAATCCCTAGAACATAAGGAGCATTTAAAACAAGTATTCACTCGAATACAAGAATTCGGCTTTAAAGTAAAAGAAAATAAATGCGACTTTTGTATGAGCGAAATTAAGTATCTTGGACATATAATGAATAAACATGGGCGACGTCCAGACCCAGAAAGATCTGCGGCAATAAAAAACATGCAAGCACCTAATAACGTAACAACCTTGCAGAGTTTCTTAGGACTCGCAAATTATTACCAATCTTTTATTGAAGGGATGCATAATTTGCGAGCTCCCTTAAATGAGCTGCTAAAAAAGGACACACCTTGGAACTGGACGCAAGAATGTTAAACCGCTTTTGACAAAATAAGGAGCACACTAACATCTGAATTATTTCTAACTCACTATGACGCAAAATTAAATATAGTCGTCGCTAGTGACGCTTTTGAAAATATTGAAATGTTATAAAGAAATGAAAATATTGAAATGTTATAAAGAAATGAAAATATTGAAATGTTATAAAGAAATGAAAATATTGAAATGTTATAAAGAAATGAAAATACTGAAATGTTATAAAGAAATGAAAATATTGAAATGTTATAAAGAAATGAAAATATTGAAATGTTATAAAGAAATGAAAATACCGAAATGTTATAAAGAAATGAAAATATTGAAATGTTATAAAAAATGAAAATATTGAAATGTTATAAAGAAATGAAAATATTGAAATGTTATAAAAAAATGAAAATACTGAAATGTTATAAAGAAATGAAAATACTGAAATGTTATAAAGAAATGAAAATATTGAAATGTTATAAAGAAATGAAAATATTGAAATGTTATAAAGAAATGAAAATATTGAAATGTTATAAAGAAATGAAAATATTGAAATGTTATATTGTGAAACAGAAATAAGTGTTTAATAGAATTAGTTCTCATTGAACGAAAGCAAGTTAACCTCATGGATGAAGAAGTTCATTCAAAATGTTGTACGGATTCCAAAGTTCAGCATATAGATTCCCGAGTTTGGAAAGACACAGCAAAAGAAGGTCGGTGGTTACATCGTCCGAAATGTTGTGATAACAACATTCAAGATAAGAATAGTATTATTTGAATAATCAAAATAATAAAAATTATTAATCTTTATCTCAAAAATTGGAAGGTGACGATGGTCTAGTGGTAAACGACACAGGCTAACAACATTGGTAATCATAACTAACAACATTGGTATTCATAATTAACAACATTGGTATTCATAACTAACAACATTGGTATTCATAACTAGCAACATTGGTATTCATAACTAGCAACATTGGTATTCATAACTAACAACATTGGTATTCATAACTAACAACATTGGTATTCATAACTAGCAGCATTGGTATTCATAGCTAGCAACATTGGTATTCATAACTAACAACATTGGTATTCATAACTAACAACATTGGTATTCATAACTAACAACATTGGTATTCCAAGTTGGAATCCAGTTCGTTCCACAAATATTACTTTCAATTAGGATATTGGCAACCTTCTCATGGTTCCTCCTGTAAATGTCCGATGTCTTTCTAGAAAGAATCCTGATTAGAAAAATATTAGGGGAAACCAATGCCAACAATAGAATCTTTGGATTCATACCTGATGATGATGATGATGATGATGATGATGATGATGATGATGATGATGATGATCTCAAATATTCGGAAACATAAAGTGTGGTATTTATTGTTTCAAAGGATTCGATTAATTGTTGATGCTTTTATTAACTTGCTATTTTAATTTATATTTTTATAACTTCGTATTGAAGATAATCCCTACATGGTCACACAGCCAATTTTCTTTATTAAATCCAATAAATGTAATAAAACATGTTGAGCCTCTCTAAGAGCTCAACTCAAGATTTGTTCTGACAAGTAAACTGATTATTCGAGATTTGACAAAGAAATGTAAATGAAAATTGCATAACAAAGCGCTTTCTCGTTTCAACAATAACGCATGTACATGTCAAGAGATTGTGCTAACCCTAACCCTTATTTTAGGGCATTAAATTGAGCATATTGTTGGTTCCATCATCTTTGGTTTTAGTGGGTGCGTTGACTTAAAATGGACTCTTGGCAGAATGTGAGGCATAAGTACTTAAAGAAGTTGGCTGAATATCATAAAATATATATACATATATTTGTATCACTCTGTTTATGCTTCAGGCTATTCAAGAATTATGGGGAGCATAATGGGCATCTGACTTGAGTGTTTACAATGAACAAGACAAGTATGCAACTGTATACACACACCTCTTATTCCGTCGAAGTAAACACTAAAAATATTGACATAAAATTTTATGTAGATACATAAAATAATATATATAGATATTATTCTTGAATTTTCCTGGCTGAATTCAACGTTTTGAATTCAATTTTGTAGTATGGTTTTGATAAAAAAAAACAATGAATCACTTATCAATTCGATGAAGAATCCAATTGGTTATGATACTATTATTTGAATGTAAACCTGGTATCAACCCTCCATTAATCACCGTCTCGTACTGATACAGAGATGATATATGAGTAAACTTGATATCGAATTTGGAATGATTGTCACAATTTTAAGTTGTTATTGTTTTAAATTATCGAAACATATGTAAATGATTTTATAATTATTTCATTTGCCTCCTTATATATATATATATATATATATATATATATATATATATATATATTAAGGCGTATATTTGGTCAAAAACAGGGGGGAAAGTGCTCGATACGTTAGTAGAGCTAAATATGTTTTTATTATTTCAACCTCGGGAGTATTTGCTTTAATCATTATAAGATTGTTTCTATAGACGGGATAAACAAAAAAATTACCCAGTCTATGTCATCAGACAATTTAAGTAAAAAAAAAATGGCTTGTCTGATGACATAGGTTGGATAATTTTTATACTGTCTATAGAAACAATCTTGTAATGATTTAAGCAAATACTCCCGAGGTTGAAATAATAAAACACACACACACACACACACACACACACACACACACACACACACACCTCCCTCTCTCTCTCTCTCTCTCTCTCTCTCTATATATATATATATATATATATAGAGAGAGAGAGAGAGAGAGAAAGAGAGAGAAAGAGAAAGAACAATAGAGAGACATGTATCTAACATATAAAGTTATCTTGTCGGACTTTCAATCTGAATAGTCGATATTTGATTCCGACTATACAATTAATTATGTCATTATGTCTCTCGTTTTTCATTGAAAATGGACATTCCAATCTATTTCATTGATTGCAGCTCATATCCAACCCAGCATTTCCCTTAGTAACATGTACATCAAGATATACGCCATTGCCTGGGGCAAATGTGTAGCATAACTTTTAACTATATCTCTTTCTTCTTTACTATCGTCACCCCTTTGTCTTCTACACCCAGCCCGTTCTAATCTCTATAGAGACACACACACATAATGTGAGTCGGCATAAGGGAAATAACGCTGTGAAAGCAAATTACAGTTATTTCTTTTTACATGATAACATTAAAAATCGTGTTTATTTTTTCCTTATAAACATTAAATGATATAAATGGCCATTTGACCACCAAAGAATGATTTTTTTTTTCTAAATTTTAGGTATCATTTTTCTGGGGTTATGCCAAGTTAAAAGTACAAATAATTTTAGAGTTTGAGCGAGACGTAAAACATGTATATGTTTGCTGCTTATATAAGAAATGGCAGATATTTCGTCCATATGTTCTTCATTCTTTCCAGAAATTTTTACCAACTTACAGTAAAGACGGTAAAATAAATAACATTTTTTTCACGAACTTGCAATGGTGATACCAGAATATGCTCTCTCTAGACAATAGCTTCCTGAACTAAAATGCTCCAAACAGTGATGCTCTCGTTTTTTCCTTTCTCTTTGCAAAACTCAATCATGTTCTGCAAAATCCAAAAACAAAAGAAAACCCCACAATCTTCCTCTACAAAACAGGCAAACCATACATCATTATTTTATTTTATTTTTTATAAATCTCACCTGTCTGTTTACATGTCTGTATGTATGTATGCATGTTTGCATGTTTGCCTAAAACTTTCGACAGAGGCGACAGATTTTCACGAGATTGGTATCATTTTGAAGCTCGACCCTTGGGACGACAAAACAAAACATTAATTCCTTCACCCTCAACTGGGTACTTTTCTATAGGGAGGCGCTTTTTTCTGCTGATATTTTAGAAGGTCATTTCCTCTTTTCGATTGATTAGCCTTAATTTAAACATTCGTCACTTCCGGTTTTGCGATGGGCACAACAGCACATTTTTTTTCACGTTTTTTTCCTTCTTCACAGTAACCTGCCTGCCTACTACCACTTTTTTTTTTCTCAACACACATCTCCAAACACCCGGGCAACGCCGAGCACCCAGGTTAGTGAATACATATTTGAAGATATAAAACATTTAAAGCATAAAAGCTTTTACCAAAATGACTAGAGGCAGGATTAAATAACTTGAAAACGGTTGATATGTCGTAAAACAAAACAACGCAACAAAGCATCATGATTAAATATTTGAAGATATAAAAAACTAGAAGCATAATAACTTAATATGGCATTAAATTATTCAAAAAGGGTTGATATGGCGTAAAACAAAACAACTAAACCAAATTATTAATTTCCATTGTTTTTTTCTTTTGTTTCTTTTTTTCTTTTCCTTTAGTAATTTTCTGCAGGAATTTGTAAACATACACAGCCTAATCGAATGTGGTGAACTGAAAAGAAAACTTTTAACATTAGACAGAAAATAATTATTTCTTTTCAATTCAATCAAGTCAGAAGTCAAAGACATGCTTCCATTTATATGCTAATCGAGAGTGAGATTTTCTCCTGTTTGTTTTATATGCAAATACATTAAGTCAATAATTGAATAACGTTTAATCCAATTTAATCTAAATAAACAAAAAGGTTTCCTTGTCAAACACAAATATTGTTTTCAGAAATAGATAAAAAAAAGTGTTATTATCTAATCTAATACTATTAATTCATGAAATGGTAGGTAAGCATAATAACAAACCAGTAAAATACATATATAAAAATTAAGTCGATTGAATTCTTGAAGTTAAACCTAAATAAGAAATGTGCTCTGATGAGCTCATAGCACTTGTACCCTTTCGACATACATACTCTTGACTAACCCAACAAGCAACAAAATTTCACTCCTTCACTCTAGATGTCCTTAGATATCGGAAAATCTTCTACAACAATAGTTTCTTCCCTCAGAATGCTAGACTTTGAAATTCCCTCCCTGTGTTTTGCTCCCTGACTGCATTAACACAGAGAAGTTTAAATGTTATGCGAACAGACAGCTCATTGCTAAACTCTTCACATAGCCCTCTGTAGACATGGCTGAAAATAGTAGTCCCTTACGTTCAAATGGTAATACGCCTTGCATGGAATGAAAAATAAATAAACAAATGAATAATTTACATTTGAGATGATAAATCGATGTTTGATTTTACTTAGCCAGGTAATTGTAGACATCTTCAGTCTTTGTTCTTTTTTAAAACACCATCCCATTGCATATTCTATCCAGTCTGATAATTTTTTTTCGGAGGCGCGGGTCTATGCTATGAACTTTAAAGTGATTGCAAAAAGACTAATACGTTCTCATCTTTTTTACTTTTCCTTTGATTTGTAATTTATTATTTTCCTGTCACTTTTTCCTAAAGTACCACATGTTAAACCATTTTATTGAATTAATACTTCTACACATAGAAATCACCAAACACTTACTTTTAACTGTTAACAAGTTCATCCAATATCTATTTCATTAAAATAGACGTTGTGCAAGAAATTCTGCAGAAATAAGCAAGCTTTTTATTGGACGGTTTCTCCGCCCACGGATTTATTTTAACCAATCAAATTGCATGTTATAACTAACTGCCGAGAATATTCTCGGCGCCAAATTTCCTTTTCAGATCAGAATCCGAGAAGACACAGAGTTGGAAAGACTGGATTTCTCACTCGAATCGAGGCAGCAAAAATACTTTGTTGCTTCGAGACTTTTTAATGCTCAAATGTGGAGCAGAACTTTTGCAATTATCAATGCTCTTAAGTAGGGGGAAGATATATCTGCATGCTTGTGCCACAATTTAATGTCTGTCAAGACGAAATTAAGATCTACGGTTAGACCTGCCTTGTCCGCCATTTGGACTGATTCTACAAGGATTCCTCGTGTATGCCCAGCTAGGAGCACCCAACTTGGAAATCAACTCAACATATCCAACCTGCACGCTACTTCATCAGTGGGAATTCTATCCAACCTTTATCGAAGATGAACTATTATCCCTCCGAAATGTTACCAGCCCATAGTGGCAGATAGCTGAAGATGACGCATCTTTTGCAACATGGACATTTTTCGACTTTAATAAAATTTACGTTGAAGTCTTAAGGTGAACGTGTTGTATTTTCTGTTTGGTTTTCTTCCATTCTGCCGAGGGCAAAAACCTTGTGAGAGAAATCTCACAATTGAAACAAAATATTCTTCAACATTAATCCTTAATTTGGTGAAAACTAAAATATAATTTTAATTACATTGTTTGGATTAATTACATAATAAAAACAAGTGAAGCATGCATGGTCCCCCGTGAGTGCACAGTGAACAAGGCATAAAAAAATGACTAAATACAGCATTGCCTCCCCTCCCCCATTTAGCCCTAGGGGACGTCAAATCCAGGTGAAAATGAATACATGATGCAGTTTTAGGCCTTAACATATGTAAATTTGAGTTCTGCACCATGCAAAAAAAAAGAAAGAAATGACTAAGTCCATCATTTGCTCCATCCCCAATTTAGCCCCAAAAGTGCTCAAGGCCTTAACATATTTAAATTTGAGTTCAGCACTATGCAAAACTGCAAAATAGACATACACAGACAATAGTCCCCAAAATGGAGTGGTTTTATTAGTCCTAAAAGAGCCCCTGGGGCACAACTAAGAGTTATCATGAAGAATAAACAAAGAAAAGTATATATAAATCAGTTTGTTACAAATTTTCACAAAGTTTTATAAAAATCCAAGGCATCATTTATTTTTTAATACACACAAGTGTCAATTTTAGCCATTTAAGCCCAAAAGGCACCCCTAGGGGGGCAACCGGAGTTTTCCGGAAAATCCGTCCTGTTACTTTTTTACTCATATCATGTTTAATGTTTATGCAAAATTTCAAAAAATTCCAAATTGTAGTTATTGAGAAAAGTGCAGACAGACGAACGGACGAACGGACAAGGGTGAATTTACAGATCCACCCTCCTTTTGTCGGGGATCAATGTATAGTAATACATTCTTATATAGTATAGTAATACATTCTTATATAGTATAGTAATACATTCTTATATAGTATAGTAATACATTCTTATATAGTATAGTAATACATTCTTATATATATGTATAGTAATACATTCTTATATAGTATAGTAATACATTCTTATATATATGTATAGTAATACATGATTATATAGTACAGTAATACATTCTTATATATATGTATAGTAATACATGATTATATAGTATAGTAATACGTGATTATATAGTATAGTAATACATTCTAATATATATGTATAGTAATACATTCTTATATAATATAGTAATACATTATTATATATATGTATAATAATACATGATTGTATAGTATAGTAATACATTCTTATATAGCATAGTAATACATTCTTAAGCATATACATGCTTATATAGCATAGTAATACATTCTTATATAGTATAGTAATACAATTTTATATAGTATAGCAATACAGTCTTATATAGTGTTGTAATACATTCTTATATAGTATAGTAATACATTCTTATATAGTATAGTAATACATTCTTATATAGTATAGTAATACATTCTTATATATAGTATAGTATAGTAATACAGTCTTATATAGTATAGTGATACATCTTATTAGTTCTTTTTTTGTATAGGTGTCACTACTTATCAGGTGTGAGTTTTAAGAAGGAAATTTTGTTCATAGAATCTGCGTTTAGGTTTAGGCACGGATAAAGAGTGGGGGAAATTATTGGTAGTTTTTTCAGCTAGACGGGCGAGTCTCATGAAAGTTTGGTGAGAGGGGAACCATAGATTGGAGCTAAGACGAGAAACTGCTATGAAAATTGCGATAAAGTAGAGACAGGCTCGCAACGTCTCTTCTATGAGAAACATGTTGCAGGGTAGAGAAAAGGGCATCTCCTACTAGGCTTTGAAGTCTATTTTGACCTCTGCCAACGCAGGATAAGCTCCAGCCCAGATCTGGCAACAATATTCCATTCTTGGACGTACCTAGCTCTTATATATGTTGCGTAACTAATACTGTAACACATAGTAACATTGTTTATTAGTTATGTTACTAATACAGTAATAGCCATTATTAGTTATGTAACTAATATAGAAATATTTCTTATTAGTTAGTCAACAATTATTGTACCTATTTACTATGCCTCCCCACGGGACAGAGTTAGACACCAGGGTCGTTTTTTAACGTGGAGAAAAGGTACAAAAATAAAAATTGTCTCAGTCGTGAAGGATTTCTCCTCCACCGAAAGAGAACAAGAAATGGAAGTGCAGCATCTGAAGAACAGATACTAGTAACATTCCCTATTACTTACGTAACTAATAGAGTAACATATAGTAAAATTCCTTATTAGTTATGTAACTAATAGAGTAATATATAGTAAGACTCTTTATTAGTTACGTAATATTATAACATATGTAAAAGTCTTGTTAATTACGTAACTAATAAAATAACATATAGTAACATTCTTTGTATGTGTTATAGTCCTGTTAAGGGGTTCAAAGAAAAACAGAACGCCAAAATAAAGTAACATCATGTATTGCACAGCATACAATAGGTGGGTCGTTCGGATATCGACTGGGTATTTGCTTCCCCACGAAAACAAAACGTGACACAAGGTCGTTTTTAATGTGGAAGGAAACCAGCTCCCCTCAAAAGGGCACTCTGGTAGTTTGCAACGATAAAATTGCTTTAGTATAGGAGGGTTTCCCACTCTATTGATTAAGGACAATTTATTTGAGTGCAGCATCTGTGCAGACACACACTTCAGAAACCAGCCCAGTACAAGTACCGGGTGTCGCCTGGTTATTTATTTGTTTCTCAGGGAACAAACTGTGACACAAGGTCGGTTTTATGTGGGAGATAACCAGATCCCCTCAAAAGGGAATTCTGCAAAAAATAAAGTTGCGTTAGAATAGAAGAGTTTCCTCCTCCATTGACTAAGGACAATTAATTTGAGTACAACATCTGTGCAAACACCACACTTCAGGTACCAACCCAGTACAAGTACCGGGTGCCTACTGATATATTACCGCTTAGTCTTCTGGTATTCATTGAGATTGGAATAGTCTATTAGTAGGTAACATAGATTAGTTTTGCCGCACCCCCCCACCTCCTAAGCTAATACCCTGGACAGTGTATTAGTACTTTTCTTCTTTGGGTAGATTATGAACAGCTTGGTGATTTTCCTTTTCTCGTCCAAACGTTGTGGTTTTCGTATGATTTGGAGAGGTTCAATATCAAATGTGTTGTAAACGGTTTCAATAGCCTCTACTTCTTGGGGAATTCATTGTTCATGGCGAAAATTATTTTCTTTTGACCTGCAAGAAAAACGTTTTATTGCCATTTTCTCATGTATTAATCTTGAGAATTTAATAAAACAATTCATTACTTGCGTGGGTAGACCCCGCTATAAGTAATTAAGGGCCAATAAACCTCACCTAGGACCCCGCTTGTAATAATCTATCAGACCAGGAGCGATATTGGGATTTCCACTGATGTTGTTACCCTGATGAACTGTCTATTTTGAAAAGACGCCGGGTAAAACGGTCCGGCAGTTCTTCCATATTGTGGAAAAGCAATTTGAGTATTATCATTTTGCTGCATGTAATATCTTTGAGTGACGTTAACTCTCAGTAAATAATGTTCCAATACTGGGAAAAATAGAGTTGTGGCTGATACGTGTTGTGGTGTAGATGAAGTTTTCGTATCCGCTGAAAAATCGCCTGCAGTGGCATAGACATTTATGACTGAGTTGTTTGGCGAGGGTGTCATTACTTTAGGACTAACAATAGAGTACCCTGCCTGATTTTGGTTTTTTGGTTTATGGTCTGGCGCTGTTCTCGTTAGAGGAGAGTTACTTTTGTTCGATCTACAACAATATCAGTTGACTGTCATGGAGACATCGGCTAAGACGTCAGATTTTCATTTACTTTCTTTTCCGCCTTCACGGCACGGGTTCGAGCCTGCCTGTGTACAACCACTTTTTATTTTTTATTTTTGTTCAACACACACCTCCAAATACCCGAGCAACGCTGAGCACCCAGGTTAGCCTATAATATAAATCTCACCTGTTTAAATGTATATATGTATGTATGTATACACACACCTCAACTTTTTTCCGCCTTCACGACACGGGTTCGAGCCTGCCTGCCTACTACAAGCTTTTTTTTTTGTTGCTCAACACACACCTGCAAACATCTAAGCAACGCTGGGCACCGAGGCTAGTCTATAATATAAATCTCACCTGTCTGTTTAAATGTATGTATGTATGTATGTATGCATGTATGTATGTATGCCTAACACTTTCGACAGAGACGACGGATTTTCACGAGATCGGTTTCATTTTGAAGCTCGGTCCTTCGGACGACAAATATCAAAAGATTAGCTAAAAACATTAATTCCTTCACTCTCAATTGGACACTTTTCTACAAGGAGAGATCGCTTTTTCGCCGATATTTTCGAAAATCATCCCCTTTTTTTGATTGACTAGACTTAATTTAAACTTTCACCACTTCCGGCTTAACGATGGACGTCACGTTTTTTTCCTTCTTCAAGCTACTCCCTCTTTTTTTTCTTTTTTGCTCAACACACACCTTCAAACACCCGGGCAACACCGGACACCCAGGCTAGTTTACAAATAAAGTGCAACTGCAACTGAAACGAAAGTAAGATTTGTTTCAAACGAATTTATATTTATTTTATGCCGAACAACTTCCGGTTTCTAAAAATTTTCGCTGAGAGACAAGCTATATCATTAAATGTTTTTTCCCCCAGGATACGGCGTGTTGTTTCGTAGTTGTTAATTCTGGTCTTTTTAATTAATTCGTGACGGATTGATTAAAAATATATTGGAAACATTTAAGCTGTCGAGTAGAGTTATTTCTGGCTTAAACATTTTTAAATCCTCATGTATTAAATCATTGAAAGTTTTGGAATCTATTGACCTCACATCCTTTTATAAATAAAAGCTAAATTAATAAGTTAATCACAATATGAGAATGTAATACTAAAATTATATTTGAAAATAGTGTATTTATAAAATTAATCCATAATTTCCTAAAACAAAGAAGTACTTTATGAAAAATGCAACTAAAATGAAATTAAATTTTTACAGTATAAACATCTTTATATATATATATATATATATATATATATATATATATATATATATATATATATATATATATATATATATACGAGGAGGGGCGTGCAATAACTAATGCCCCTGATCCAGTTCCAGTTGTCTGATCTAGCTGACATTTTGCATGTGCAATGATTTATATCTCTACGGGGTATATGGCAAATTACAGCTCTGAACTAATTGTGGTTTCTGTTTTACAGATGTTTGAACTGAGTCAGGTGTGAAATGGAGCCTGTTGAATGTCGAGCAGTGATCTGGTTTTTGTATTTGAAAGGACGCACACCACAGGAGACTTTTGATGAAATGAAAGAAACTTATGGTGATAATGCCCCATCATATGACCTTGTAAAACGCTGGCATCGTGAATTCAAACATGACCGGAAGTCTGTGGAAAAAGTTCCCAGGCCTGGTCGCCCCCGCCCCTTCTGCCATTGATGAGGCATCTGTCGGTCAAGTTAAGGCTGCCATTTTGGAAGATCGGCGCATTACTATTCGCCAAATAGCCCAAGATATCAAGATTAGTACAGGGTCTGTGAAAACTATCATTCATGATCATTTGCATATGCATAAGGTGTCTGCCAGATGGATTCCCAGGTTGTTCACACCATCCCAAAAGCGAGAACGCGTCGAGTGCTCAAGGATGAAGGATGAATTTGGAGATGTGCCAAGAAGATGAGTCAAAGTTTTTCGAAAGACTTATTACACAAGATGAAATCTGGGTCCATCACTATGATCCAGAGACCAAAGTCCAGTCAATGCAGTGGAAGCACTTGGACTCACTAACTCACAAGAAGGCAAGGGTGCAGCCCTCCGCAAGGTCATGCTCACAGTCTTCTGGGACCAGGACGGAG
The DNA here is from genome assembly GCF_053919585.1 of Euprymna scolopes. NCBI lineage: Eukaryota > Metazoa > Mollusca > Cephalopoda > Sepiida > Sepiolidae > Euprymna > Euprymna scolopes. The sequence continues at coordinate 36,766,126 of NC_136494.1, read as the reverse complement.
TAGTGATGACAGATTTCCTGGCAAAGGGTACCACAATTACAGGAGCCTATTATGTTTCCCTTTTGAGGAAATTAAGGGAAGCTGTCAAAATCAAGAGGCGGGGCAAGATCAGCAAAGTTACCCTCCTCCTGCAGGACAATGCTCCAGTCCACAACTTACATGTTGCCAGATGAGAAGCACGGGTATGTGGTTATGAAATCCCTCCCCCATCCTCCATATTCTTCTGACCTTGCACCCTCTGACTTTCACCTCTTCTCATCCATGAAGTTGTTTTTGAAAGGAAAGTGTTTCCCAGATGATGCAGCCTTGATTTCTGAAGTCACGTCGTGGTTGGAGGACCAACCTGGGGTGTTCTACAAAAACGGTCTCCAGAGCTGCATCAAACGATGGGAGAAATGCATAACTCTGGATGGTTCCTATGTAGAGAAAGACTAGTAACTGTGCCAAGTTTCGTTGCTCTACTGCTATGGGAAGTGGGTCAGGGGCATTACTTATTGCACGGCCCTCGTCTATATATATATATATATATATATATATATATGTATATATATATACATAGTAAGTTATAAAAATATATATGGCAATTAAGCTACACAGAATATTTCGCATTTCATTCTCGTGAGAATTCGTCAGGCTTATGCGAGAGGTTGTGGTTGTCGCTGTTTTTATATATGCATATGCTATTGAGTTTTTTATTAGCCAATCAGCTTTCTAGTTGCCACCGCGCCCATCCTAATCAGCCATTTTTCTTCACACAATATTGATAAAAGTTTCATATGTGTTTCTTTTTCGAACGTTTTCGCCATTCTCCGGCATTGCCCGCATTGGTAGTAAAAGCAATGCTTCAGCAACCATTAGAAAAAAACCCAAAAAACATCGTTATCTATAGGTTTGCATGCTCCATGGGAAAGTGAAACTCCTACAACAATCAAGAAACCAATAGTTCCTTCAGTTACACAACCACAACCCTATCCCGCCACTTAATCATGCATAACATTGACTGGTGCAATCTTTCCAACATCTACAAAAAAATTATCTGTCCTCTTCAAAATCTTGCCCAAAACACAAAAATTAACACCATGAAACGAATGAAAAAGAACTGTCGATTCTCGAAACTATTTATACGAAATGATAAAGCCTAAAATTAAGTCTTCATTCTTTTCACTCAAGCACAAATGTTTTAAAAATTTTATCATAAACCCCTACCCACCTGCTCCCTTCACACGACTCAATGACTAGTTTCAACACCGAGCTCGCCAGTTTGCCTCCCTACAGGAACATAGCAGTCTATCAGCACCATGCTGTTTCTATTAAAAATTTTCCAGTATTTATTGGAATTCATTTATGTTCCCCTTCTCCTCACCGATTAGTTGTTGTCTTGTCCCTTTAAAGCACGTGAATTGGCTAACAAAAATTCCAACCCCTACCCCCTTACGGGTCACGTGAGCAAAGCCATAAAAACCCTCGCACGTTGCATTCCGGCTTCTATTTCGGCTCCAACAAAACGGCTGAAGTTCGGTTACAAAGCCCTCGACGACAATCACAGAAAGCCACCCCTTTGTTTCCGCTGTTATAACATTGAACAGTGACTACTTCTTGACGCAGCTCCTGACGGAAGCAAGAAGATAGTCATTATTCATCCTTGCTTACATTGCGACTAAGGCCAAGAAGCAGACTATATTTACGTCCACACAAAAAGAGCCAAAACTGAGAGACTCACACGTGCAACCTGCTACTTAAACTCTCCACTCAGATAATTCCAGCAAAGCTCGTTTTCGCAAATTTAACAATCGTCCTCGTTTTTGAACATTCATCTTTTTCTTGTTGCATTATATGCCATTTTTACCTACCCAGTAAAATTGCTCTAAGTATAATATTACTCCATAATTTCCTCTCTCTCTCTCTCTCTATATATATATATATATATATATATATATGTGTATATATATATATATATATATATATATATATATATATATATATATATATATATATATATATATATATATATATACGTGCTGTGTTCCTTCTCACAAAAGTTGTCGTCATATTTCAGTTTTCGCAAAATCCCGGGATTAATATTACCCTGAAAAAAGTTCAATTCTAACATGTGAGAATGCGGTAATAATTCTGGGGATAAGTTCTGAAATAGAAATATGGCGATGTCTTTTGTGAGAAGGAACACGACAAATGTATATATTTAATTCCAATATATTCTCCTTATCCCACCTAGTATGTATATTAGTATGCATATGTATATTATATTATTATTAGTATGCATATTATTCCACCTACTATATCACACATTTCCTGACGATGCCGAATAACGGCGAAAACATTCGAAAAAGAAATACATATGAAATTTTCATCAACATTCCCACACAAAAGAAGGTGGAAAACGATCCACACTAAAATGAGTGGATATGAATTGTTTATGTTATTTAATGAACTATGCTTAAAAGAAAGAGTGTTACCCAAGTATATATATATATATATATATATATATATATATATATATATATATATATAGTTTCTTATCGTTGAGCACTTTCAATTGAAAGAATGTCGGTCAATTTAGTTTGTATGTGCAGATCATCATATAATGATTAGATCACTCTGACAAACGTTAAAAACATTTAAAAAATAAATGTTTAAATTTCAACAGTATTTATCACGGTTAACGGTGGCCGTATGGATTAGGTCCTTGCTAATGGAGTCAGAGATTGCTTCTGTTGCTGGGTTCGAATCTATCGACCGATGTTATTTGTGATACACTGCACTGATGAGTTTGGAAAGGATGAAACATTAGTGTCTGTAGGTATTTAATAATTATTATAGTATATATATATATATATATATATATATATATATATATATATATATATATATATATATATATATATATATATAATTCGCCAAAGGGCGAATGAACCTTTTTTCGGGGTCAACGGCCAACTAGCACCGTGTATATTTGTGTGTGTTTATATGTGTGTTGGGGTGGAGAGGGCTCCTGTAAGCCGTGGTGAAGGCAACCTTTCTAGGAGAAGCAAATCTCTGATTTAAAAAAAACATAAAGCGAGAGACCAGTACCCGCATTAAGCTGGTCTGCAGTTTAACTTCTTGCTGGCTATCTTGCTGTTGCTTATTGCTGGATCTCAACATTTTGAACCGAGAGAGAGACTTAGCTGTCATGCAAAGCTAAGACTCTGTAACATCATCTGTGTATAGATACTCCTTCGGGCATTTTTCTATTAAAATGCTCCTGTGGCGATGGAAGTCATTTTTGGGCTCGTGGACTTTAAGTGTCTGAGGGAGTTGCACTCGTCTGACAAGACGTTGCAATCATAATATATATATATATATATATATAATTCAATAAATTTAAAAATTTATGACGTGAAATGGTTAAATTTCAAATAAGAAGTTTTATTATTCTATGTAAGACAAAGAATTAATTTTATTCTGAAGTATATATATATATATATATATATATATATATATATATATATATATATATATATATACTAGCAGACCGCTTGACATTGTCCAGTCGTATAATGTGCTTAAATATAATGATATTTAAAAGTTTGACTCATGTCCAAGTAGCCCACATATAAAATTTCAAGTGTTTGGACCTAAAATTGGCGGAGGAGTTTGGTAGAGTTTTCAAAGGTTACCTCTTTTAACTTTGACCTCTTGGCAGCTAAATTTTCGCTCCAAAACTGATTAAACGTCTTTTTGCATATCTGAATACCATTTATGTCAAATTTCAAATGTTTATATCCAAAATTGACTGAATAGTTTGCTAGAGACCGTAAAGGTAAAATCTTTTAAACTTTGACCTCTTGGCAGCCAATATTCGGCCAAAAACTGATTAAAGAGCTTGCATTATGTCTGAATGCACTTTATGTAAAATTTAAAATGTTTAGACCAGAAATTGGCTGAGTAATTTGGTAGAGACCGCAGAAATCAAACTTTTTTAAAACTTGGGCTCAAATTAAATTTAAAAGTTTGATCCATGTGGAAGTAACCTATACCTAAAGTTTCAAGTGTTTAGACCCAAAATTGGCGGAGGAGTTTGGTAGAGTTTTCAAAGGTCAAATCGTTGAACTTTCTGGCCAAAAACCGATTAAAAAGATTTTCCCGAATCTCAATGTCTCTTATCTCAAATCTCGGTCTTTAGAGTGAAAATTGACAGACTAGTTTAGTAGGGAAATGTACACACACAGACGCAGACACATACACACCTGCACAGACAATTTCACTTTTATAGATATATATATAGATTATATTGGACTCAATATATAGTAATGATTTAAAAAAATTTTTAAAAAAATGATTCGTGCGCCACTACGAAATATCAAAACCAAAACGTTTAGCCTATGATTTACTTTTTCCTTTGACGTTAATGCCTGGGCTGTTCAGATATGTTTGCTGCAAGGCTAAAAATTAAAACATGAACCAATAGCTATTACGTCACGCATGCATATTCGTAATGCTGTTGTTCGACCTTCACCTGGCAAATTTCATTTTTTTAAGTTTCACACTTTTGCACCAATTTCCCCGACTAAAACTAAATAAAGTTTCGCATGGGTTCGAATACTCTATATATTAAGTTTCATGTCTGTAGACCAAAAACTGACAGGAGTTTCGTAGGCATTTTTTTTTAAACAAATATATATACGCATATATAAATATATATAGAAAGAGGTTTGTGTTTACTATAACATGTTTACACAAATATTACGCAATTATAAATCATGTAGAATATCTGCATGAATATAATTACCCATAATAGTAAACTAAAGATGATCATCCTTTAAAAACCAAAAAGCTAATAGAGAATTCATTGACATGAATGTTTAAAAGAATATGCAAATTAGCTAGATCTTTTTTAGGTGATCTTTATGTAACAAAAGTGTTGTCTTTTTAAATAAGTAAATAAAGGGTTTTTTTAATATGAATATCAATACACACACACAAAAATCATAGGAGTACACAGACACACATGTATATATATATATACACATATATATATAATCATATATATATATACATATATATATACATATATATACATATATATTTACATATATATATATATATATATATATATATATATATATATATATATATATACGAGGTGCCTTAAATAATTTTTCAGACTTTTTCGTATGCATACTTTTATCGATAGTACACACGTTCTGATTTCCTTACTACTCCCACACCTCTCCCCGTCCCTCACAGGCTCCTAGCCTTTCTTGAATCTCTTATGCCACTCAAAAACTGATGCTCGATTCATGAAAGATAGTTCAAAAGCACTCTGAAGCATTCCCTACGTTTCTGTAGCGTTTTTCCAAGTTTAAAACAGAATGTTATTTAATGTCGTTCTACTAAAATGTCCTCACGTCCAGATTGCATTTTTGAAATTCTCTAACAATTAGGCTTTAGTAGGGTGTATTCCAATTCCTGCTGTAGCTGTTTATTTGAATCTGAAATCATAAAAATTGGTTAGCCATCTCATCAGATGTATAGCAATAAAATATTAGGTTGGTGCAAAAATAATGTCGATTTTGACATGAAGTTGAACGCAAAAAAAAACGACATTATTTTTGCCCCAATCTAATACTGAATTTTCAAAAGTTTATGCCAATTTTAAATGCCTGGGAAAAAAAATCTGGAAAGGAACCTTGTATAATAAAATCTGGAAAGGGAACTTGTATAATAAAATCTGGAAAGGGAACTTGTATAATAAAATCTGGAAAGGGAACTTGTATGATAAAATCTGGAAAGGGAACTTGTATGATAAAATCTGGAAAGGGAACTTGTATAATAAAATCTGGAAAGGGAACTTGTATGATAAAATCTGGAAAGGGAACTTGTATAATAAAATCTGGAAAGGGAACTTGTATAATAAAATCTGGAAAGGGAATTTGTATAATAAAGTCTGGAAAGGGAACTTGTATAATAAAATCTGGAAAGGGAACTTGTATAATAAAATCTGGAAAGGGAACTTGTATAATAAAATCTGGAAAGGGAACTTGTATAATAAAATCTGGAAAGGGAACTTGTATGATAAAATCTGGAAAGGGAACTTGTATGATGAAATCTGGAAAGGGAACTTGCATAATAAAATCTGGAAAGGGAACTTGTATAATAAAATCTGGAAAGGGAACTTGTATGATAAAATCTGGAAAGGGAACTTGTATGATAAAATCTGGAAAGGGAACTTGTATAATAAAATCTGGAAAGGGAACTTGCATAATAAAATCTGGAAAGGGAACTTGTATAATAAAATCTGGAAAGGGAACTTGTATAATAAAATCTGGAAAGGGAACTTGTATAATAAAATCTGGAAAGGGAACTTGTATAATAAATCTGGGAAGGGAACTTGTATAATAAAATCTGGAAAGGGAACTTGTATAATAAAGTCTGGAAAGGGAACTTGTATAATAAAATCTGGAAAGGGAACTTGTATAATAAAATCTGGAAAGGGAACTTGTATGATAAAATCTGGAAAGGGAACTTGTATAATAAAATCTGGAAAGGGAACTTGTATGATAAAATCTGGAAAGGGAACTTGTATAATAAAATCTGGAAAGGGAACTTGTATGATTAAAAGAAAGTCCGCACTTGTAATTTTTTCAAAAAATGCAAATTTAAACTAAATCTAATGTAACTGTATAAACAAACCCTAACCCTAACCCTAACCCAACCTACACCTCATTTGATTGGTCTTTTATTCTTCTGTAATTTTACCTGTTCATATTTGACTTTTAATTGAAATATTCTAGTGTTCACGTCAATTTAAAAAAATAACTTCAAATTGAGGAGGCAAAAAGAAAGTCCGCACAATGGAAAATTGTTATTTAACTGTAACTTTAGGACATTAATGCAAGACAAATACAACAGGAACACAATGAACTAGTTAATATTTAGTAGCATAGCCCTTCTGCAATTTGACAGCCTGAAATTGTTGCTGCGGAATAAAAAGACAATCAAATGAGGTATAGTTTGTTTAAACAGTTACATTAAATTTAGCTTAAATTTGTATTTTTTTTTTAATTACAAGTGCGGACTTTTTTCTGCCGCCACTGTATATGTATATATACAGAGAGAGAGAGAGAGAGAGAGAGAGAGAGAGAGAGAGAGAGAGAGAGAGAGAGAGAGAGAGAGAGAGAGAGAGAGAGAGAGAGAGAAGGATGCAGTGAGTTTATTTTCGTTGGAGGTAAATAAATGTTTTCACTTAGGTATTGTAAACGAAAAACGTTAAAGAAGAAAAAAATGTTCACGAAACCTGTGAAAGTAATACTTCCGGGCAATGCTGAGTAGCTTTGCTGGTTGAATTATGCAGCAAAACAAAAGTTAAAGCATGAAAATCCAATTTACAATCTATTAATTCATCTTATCTTTATTTTACGGCAATTTTATTTTCATTTTAGAAAAATCCCAATTACATCTAAAACCAAAATACATCTTAGACATTTTTTTTCTCTTCTTCGTTCTTTTATAATATGAATCTCTGTTTCCAATTACCCCAATCTCTTTCTCTCCCTCCCTCCCTCTCTTTCTGCTGTTTACTTACTTATCATCGTCTTTATTTTTTTAAATGCTTTTTTTTTTAATAGATGTCTTATTTTTTTTATTTCCTTTCACTGTAAACATTTGCAACTCGCGCCTCAATGATGTTTAATTTATTTTGAAACGCCGGTTGCCATAGCAACGTGCAATGTATTGAATGCAAACAACTGGCTTTTCCTCATAGTTGAAAGAAAGACTTAATGAGCTTATTGATAGATGATGAAAACTAATATCATTTCACTAATGTTATTGTTAGCTTTACGTCAGAAAGCTGTGAATTAGGACTACATACTTTACATCATTAATTCAATTGAGATAAAATAGAAGGAAAAAAAAATAGACTTGTGTTTTACAATATTTTGTCTCGGATTGATACCTGCAATTCAAAATATCTATTTCGTTTATTTGCTTTGTTTTAAGCTAATATTTAACTAAATCTCCTGTTATGTGCTGCATTATCTCCCTTGGAGATAATTTGCCTATCCGGTAGAATTCCTGCAGATCAAGTGTCTGGTCCCCTAAGATATCTTAATTCCTACTCTAAAACTGTTCTCTCTCTCTCTCTCTCTCTCTCTCTCTCTCTCTCTCTCTCTCTCTCTCTCTCTCTCTCTCTCATCATTAGGTTTCACGCTAACTAAGAGATTTATGTTTTATTGGTATTGTATTTATATTGTTGTGTTATATATATATATATATATATATATATATATATATATATATATATATATATATATATATATATATATATATATATATATGAAAAACTAGATTTACCCACTCGACGTTACCCAGGAGTGTATTAATTGTATTTTTTATTATTATTTTTTTTTTTTTTTGCTTTTCTATTCAAAATATGCGTTTTATGGTGTGTTTTTATCCTCAAAATATTACTTTTGCTCCACTCAAAAGATGTGACTCTGTATGAATGAATACAGAGTTAGGTCCCTTTTTAAGATAATTAAAACAAGTTATTAAAATAAATTTTAACCCAAACATAGTAATTTCTAGAAAGAATAAAATCTAAAAACATTAGATTCTTGTGCAACGATTAACAAGAGAAATATTTAAAAAAAAAAACAGAATCAAATACTGATTTTATAGGAAGAAACCTATCGATAATACAGAAAATATAAAGTGATTGATAGTACGTTATAACGTATGTTACCATTTTACCTGAGTGATTAACCTTGTCCTTCCTAATTTGCATTAAGTGTTAGCATATCACAAATATACTAATTATATTTTTTGTAGAAATCGCTTCAGACAATGCATGAAGTCACTTGATGTAAGGAGCTAACAAGACGAAAAGATGATTATCGCAAAGACAGAAGATGCATATTGACCTTGAACTTTGAAAGACTAAAGCTATAATTAAGAAGAACATAGTGAGTAGGGCGGGAGTTCTACACGCTTTTCTTGGAAATAATCTATTGGAATATGAAGCTGTATTACAATGAGGTATCAAAACAACGAATTGGAGATCAGTAGACCAACGAGTCACACTAGCTGCGACAAAGAAAGCAGGAAACAGATCAGACAATTCTGAAAAACACATGTCATCATAGTGTTTATAAAAAGAAAGACTGACATTAGCCATAGCACCTTTGAGAGAGAGAGAGAGAGAGAGAGAGAGAGAGAGAGAGAGAGAGAGAGAGAGAGGGGGTGCAGAGAAGAAAATAGCGGGCACCAATCAAATTACAGATACGTTTCTGCACCTTATCAAGAACCCTCAAGTGGGACAGAGATTCACCATCCCAGATATGATAACAGTGCAGAGTTGGGGTGATTAATCGGAATTGGGAATCGGAAAAAATCGGAACTTTTGGGGGTATCTTTTTTTTTATTTGATTTTGTTTAAAACAAAATCTTTCACTGTTGATCGTAATAATGAAATAATAAATATTTATTGATTTAAACTACCAGTAAAACAAATAAGTAAGATTTATACTCACTTTGAAAATCATTATAGGCTAAGTAAGTAACCTGTGATATTGTACGTGTGACGAATATTCTAGTCGCTAAAAAACTATACTGCCTGTTATGCTTTGAATAGCATTTAAAATCATTAAATTATGAATGTGCAGGCTGTTTTGCCTTATCTATATAAATAAAAATAAATAAAACAGTAGATGTGTGTGTGTTTGTGTGTGTGTGTTTGTGTGTGTGTGTGTTTATGTGTGTGTGTGTGTTTTGTGCGTGTTTGTGTGTGTGTTCGTGTATGTGTGTGTGTGTGTGTGTGTGTTTGTGTGTGTGTGTGTGTGTTTAACCGCTAAACTCTTAAACCACTGGTCACACAACTTGGGAGGCACTTTTGCGGTATGCAGACGGCGGCTATTGTTAGGGGGTGATAACTCTAATTTCTTCTTTGTCAAATAACTAGGCAAATAAGTAACAAACAATCTTTTTTTTTCGAACAGTATTTAACCGCTAAACTCTTAAACCACTGGTCACACAACACTGAAATTAACAGGAAATAGTAAACCAAGGATGATTTATAGCGAGTAAAATCTTTGTTTGGATAGATGAATGTTCAGAAGTCGGCAAGTTGAAATACAAAAAGTTCATTACAATTTTTGCCGACATTTCTATTAGTTTGCACATGCGTCAACTGATGATGGATAAAAGTTTATAACTTTTTTATCTATCCATCGCGATAGGTTGAATAGTAGCGTACGCGGCTGGAGCGCTAAATGAGGAACGCGGCTGGAGCACTAAATGTTTGGATTTTGATTCTAGCTGATGGCACTGAAGTCATTGTTTAACTTTTGAAATCAGTACCACACACACACACACACACACACACACACACACACACACACACACAATTATTCAATACCGAATTGGTTCTGTAATAATAAATATGAAACCCGCATGAATCGAAATATATTTAAGCGTATTTTACGACCAACAAGCCCGGGCGCCGTCGCCGTGCCCCTGTTATATTTAAAAAAATAATATTTTTAGTGCTATAAAGTTATGGATTTATCAGTGAGTCAGTCAATGTGACTTTATCTCTAATTATATAAATATTAGAAAAAGGATAAAACCATAAATACATTTTTATTTCGAAAATATACTAAGTTTAAAAATATCACTTTCTTTATTGTTTTTTTTTTTTTTTAATTTTTATCTCAAACTAATTTCGCTGCTACATTTAAGTGTTGCCTCTTACCAACACCAAGATTATCCTCGGCTAATCGAACTGCTTTATCCGTTTCAACATATGGAATTAATATTATGGGCAATTCCCAACACCTCATCTAATGAGAAGCTCTTTACCGCCATCAAAACCCCCCTCGAAAAGTGCGACTGAACAGCATAAGCACCATCATGACCACTTCAGTAAATACAAGTGTGCAAGAAAACAATGAGTTACTCAATTAAGTATACTGGGCAGTCGCTATCTAATATACTGAGATACGGCTGATGTCAGAATTTAAGAGAATATATGTCGAGTTGATTTCATTATTTAATTATCTGTGTTTAACGAAAATTCGTCCCCGGAAAACTCGTTCATTTTTGCTTGGTAGGAAAACTGGTCCATTATTGAATAAATATGGACTGAAAACACATTTTATGACCGTTATTGAAGGAGATATTGTTTTTAAATGAGAATACACATCCCATAACATTTTTTTTAAAATTTTTACTTGTTTACTGTTGTTTTAAAAAAATAAAATTGATTTTTCTAAGTGTTTGTTTTCTACCTAACTTTGTAAGTTTGTGGTTCAACTTAGTGTATTTAGTTAAAAAAAGAAAAGAAAAAAAAAACAAGTAATGTCAAGTGTTACTTTTGAATAAAAAATTCCGACATGACAGGATCACGTCTTAGGAGTTTCGATAATCGCTCAAAAATAGAAAATTAAAGAAAATACTGAGGTAGATATAGTTTTAAAACGAGCCCCCGCCCACCAACAGAAAATAAAATTTGTTTGTTTTTTTTTAGGTAATATCCAAGATCACTACTCGGAAAAAAAAAATCAAGCTACCGGAAATGGATACGGTTTATTATATAACGAAACCGAACTGAAGACACGAAAGACGAAAACATATATTTATTTTAAAAAATTACTTTAGTTTTTAACATTTCTTGTGTTATTATGAAACAAAATAAAAAGAAAACATTTCTTGTATTATCAAATAATAAAACAAATATTTTATTTAGAAAATTTTATTTAGTTTGAACACGTTTTGTGTTCACGAAACAACAAAAGGCGTTTGTGCAGTATGCGGACGGTGGCCATCTTTTCTTGGTGCGTTTCACTAAACTGTCACCAGGTAGCGCTTCTCAATCAAAAAACATCTAAATTATTAGTTTGTTGTGGACCCTACAAAATTGCTTCAATTAAAAAATGTTTCATTTAAATTATTTATTTGTTCGAAAAAAAAAAGAAGCTATTTTACTTAATAAAAATCCAATGTTGTTTTTATTACAAAATTGTTTTATTAAAATTATATTTTTACGCAGACTTTTAAATAATTTTTTTACAATTATATTTTGATACATTTTTATACAATAAATGTTTTTACAATTATATTTTGATACATTTTATACAATAAATGTTTTTACAATTATATTTTGATACATTTTTATACAATAAATGTTTTTACAATTATATTTTGATACATTTTTATACAATAAATGTTTTTACAATTATATTTTGATACATTTTGATACAATAAATGTTTTTACAATTATATTTTGATACATTTTTATACGATAAATGTTTTTATAATTATATTTTGATACATTTTTATACAATAAATGTTTTTATAATTATATATTGATACATTTTTATACAATAAATGTTTTTACAATTATATTTTGATACATTTTTATACAATAAATGTTTTTATAATTATATATTGATACATTTTTATACAATAAATGTTTTTATAATTATATTTTGATACATTTTTATACAATAAATGTTTTTATAATTATATATTGATACATTTTTATACAATAAATGTTTTTACAATTATATATTGATACATTTTTATACAATAAATGTTTTGGTTTTCGAATATTTTTCTGTTCGAAAAAAAATCTTGTTTGTTACTTATTTGCCTCGTTATTTGACCAAGAAGAAATTGGAGTTATCTCCCCCTAACAATAGCCGCTGTCTGCATACCGCAAAAGTGCCCCCCCAAATGAATTTAAACAAACAAAAAAAATTCTTATATTATCAAATAATACAAGAAGTATTTTCGGTGCTTATGAATTTTTGGTATCGCACTATTTTTAAATAGAAACTATTTAAAAATAGCGCGGTACCAAAAATGCAGGTTTAATTCAAGTTTCAGGATTTTTTTTTTTAATTAAATTGTTAGGTTGGAAGCACAGAATTGTTACAAAACACCCTCCTCTCCCCCATGTTAAGAATGGCTTTCGAAATAATAATCTTATTATTTCAGCGCGGTACCAAAAATACGTAAGTACCGTGTTTTCTTTTTTGTTTCGTAATAACACAAGAATTGTTTAAACGAAATTAATTCTTCTGAATAAAATATTTGTTTTCTTTGATAATACATAAGTGTTTTTTTTTTGTTTTTTTTTTTGTTATGTAATAACAAAAAAGTGTTAAAACTAAAGTATTTTTAAAAATGAATACATGGGTTCGTTTTTCGTGTCTCCGTGACTCCGTGACTCCGTGATTAAGTTTATTTTCTTTAAACAAGAATAAACAAGTAAAAATAATTTTAAAAATATCATTGGGGTGCGTAGTTGCCTTTAAAAACAATATCTCTTTCAAGAACGGCCATAAAATGTGTTTTCAATCGATATTTATTCAATAATGTACCAGTTTTCCCACCTAGCAAAAATGAACAAGCTTTACATATACGAGTTTTCCAGGTACGCGTTTTCAGGGTACGAGTTTTCCGGGCACCGTGTTTAACATGTATGAACTAAACGCCGACTGCGATGAGAAAGAAAATAAAGTCTCATTTCTAGTTCTGAAGTGACGTCAGTGAAAAGTTTTAATAAACGGAGATATTTGGTCATAAATATTCTATTCTAGTCACCAATATATATTTGACTCACGTTCACACCTAACAAGGCATATTGCCACTTGGACGTAAGTGGCTACTATTTGAGACCATGCTAAGGGAAGATTAAACAGATGTTTGTCTACATTACATTTAAACTTCTGCATATCAATACAGCCAGGGAAGCAGGTAGCAGAAAGGGAATTTCCAAGTAGCTGTTCGAGGGAACACCTTTAGGGACCTCAACGGTGAAGGGGTGAGGTTTTGTTGCTGCACGGGTATATATGGAGATATATATGTCGAGGGGGGACAAGTACAACAAGTTAATCAGAGTACATTCCATTAAAATATTTGGAAAACAGGCACAGAGATGCAACATTGCGACGATGGGACAGGGGTTGAAGCTCAGTTGATAAAGTGGGACCTATTGGTTGAAAACTCTTTTTTGGACTGTATTTAAGAGGGAGAGGATAGTGTTAGACACACCAACCCAGATGTGGCAACAATACTCCATGTATGAGCGAATGGTGGTCTTGTACAGATACAGGATACTATCAGGTATGAGTAGTCTTCTAGCTTGATAGAGGGAACCCACTTTTTTGCAGCAGCCTTCGCAATGTCCTCAATTTATTTGTTCCAGTTCATATTGCCCGCAAATGTTCGACAGCGGAGTTTGAAGAAAGAATTCTCAGGTAGGGAGACAAGGTTGAAATCAGGAATTAATAGAAGTTGTGTGGTTTTCACGTTATGATTTTATTATCTGCGTTTTACACGTATGAATTGAATAGGGTATATCGATGAGAATAAAGATGAATTCTCGTTTCTATTTCTAGAGTGACATCAGTGAAGAGTTCTAATTAAAGGGATAACTTATAACTAACTTACATCTACTATTATTAAAACCCCCTTTGCCAATGTGATTGGAAAGCTGTATCCGCTTACATGACTCTTACAGTTATACAATTTATACGACCTTTTCCTTCTTCTACTCACCAATAACTATGAGCTACTTAGTGATACAATTGGCCAACACATAATCTTTAAAACGTTCATATCACTATTTTCCATGGGAGTAAGATTAGATATGAATTCAATTTAATGTGATGGGGAAAAACAGCTCTTCCAAGAGGAGCATTTTCGTTGGTAAAAGAATAATCAAGAACAGACCAGTTGGTATTCCTAGTAATGGCGACTCAGGCGACCGGCAATAGGCTATCCCTTCAAAAGGAGCAAGTAATGTCTGAGTGGGCTCATATCGTAGAACCAAACTAGACCATACCTCATCCAGGTGAAGGAAAATTTGATGCTTCGGGACAGATCTGAAATTGCCAGAACGATGTCAAGGCGAAATTTAGATTCAACTAGTAGGGCTACCCGGCGTTGCTTGGAGCAAAAGTGTAATATACTTCTATTAAAACTCCTATTTTTCTAACTCTCTCTATTTTTCTCTCTTTCCCTCTCTCGTTTTCTTCTTCCTCTTCTCAGCCCATCTTTTTTCTCTGAACCAATCCATTCCTCTCTATCTACACTCACACACACACACACACACGCACGCACACACACACACACACAATTCTTCTTTGTATAATAGACTATTCATGAAATAAGTCAGCATTTTATTTAAAAATTAATGCCCCCGCCAGCCCTGATAAAACTCGGCCCACTTGACCTTCAGAGAATGAATTTTTTTTTTTCTAAATTTTAGATATTATTGATTGAAGACAATACCGACTTGATGGGTTTTTGTTTAGTAGTTTTATACTTTTAACTGGACATACAAACATACATACAGATATCTGCCCTTAATATAATAGATAGCATTAATTTAATACCGTTTTGTTCTTAAATTTAAGGGTTCAGTTTTTATGTTTATCTTTAATCACTATCTAATTAGGAAAACATTTTTGCATGTTCAATACTTTGAAACGGAATAATATTTACTTGGTAAAAAAAGTTCGACCTATAATTCCGACCGACCCATGACACATCACACTAATTGTTCAGAATTGACATAACAGTTTTATTTACTTTCTCTTGAAAATTTAAATTATAGTTGGAAAGAGGAAATTTATTGGATTAAAAAAATATATATATCTGCTTCTGCCGGTCACATATCATAGCTAAGCTGTGAGGATTATATAATTGTGCAAGAACTACATAGAATACTTAATTAAAGTAAAATAAACGGTTTTACATTATTAAAATAATTTCTAGCGATACTGATGAACAAAGTTTCTTTCTTAGAACTGCACACCTGTAGAACTCTCTTCCATTTGCTTGCTTTCTGGCTGACTAAAATATGGTCGTCTTCAAGTCCAACGTAAACAAGTTCTTGATGAGCCGTTCCACTTAAGTAATCCAATTTACCAAATTTCCACTACTAACAATTACTACGTCATTGTCCCATTGACCACTGTACGCTTATTAACCCTTATCCTCGAGTGGCCTCTTGGCCTTGATAAGTGGTGACTCCTTTGTAAAAAAAAAAAAATATGTATATTTACCATTTTTTTTTTTTAAATTATTCCTTATGTTTGAATTCATGTTTCTATGACGTCACGCCAAAGCGTTTTGTTAAGGTAATGTCTTATGTTCTATTTATGAGAAAGTCTACATAGATCTAATTGGTAGAACCTTAGACTGAAAATCTAAAGGCTTCGGTTCTAATTTCCGATAATGACATCTGCTTTATTTGAAAGGAATTTATTATATACTATGAATGCAATATTTACCGTTTCTAAAAATAAAGATCTTTGATGTTTTGAAATGAGACGAATTCTGCAATGCATTTACTATGTTTAAAAAACTATGACTTCAGACGAACAGACAGACGGACAGAACCTTTATTTACGTAGGATGATAATTACTGCCTTTTGTTAAATTTTGTCAAACCCTTACACGTCTCCACGGATTTAAAAAAGGTATGTTTTCTATTGAATTACAGAATTCAGTGCAAAGACTTTGTTCAAACTGTCAGGTGTGATTAATTATTGATACTTTAGTGAAATTTTTATCCTGACGTGTGTCATAGCGAATTACATACTGCGAGACCATTTCTTAAAACAATCTTTTAGAAATAAGAAACGTATTGTATAGAAAATAAAAATTCGATAATAATACACTAAGGTTTAGTTTCGTTTAGTTGTTTTGTTTTACGGCATATCAACCCTTTAATGCTGACTCCAGTCATTTTGGTAAATGTTTTTATGCCTCAATTTTTATATATATATTATATATTTATTTATGGTGTTTGGTTTGATTTGGTTGTTTTGTATAAGAAAATTGTTATTATTGTTTTTGGCTTTATATAACACTAGCATGGGTGCCCAGCGTTGCCCGGGTGTTTGGAGGTGTATGCTGAGCAAAAAAAAAGTCAATTTTTTTTAACTTTGACCCCTATTATAACCCCTTAACATTTATTATTTTGCGCTCAAATCAAGTTATTAAGTTAGATCCATGTCCAAGGAACCTATATCTAAAATTTCAAGTGTGTAGACCCAACATTGTTGGAGGAGTTTGGTAGAGTTCTCAAAGGTCAAATCGTTGAACTTGGACCTCTTAACAGCGAAATTTTTGGCCGAAAACCAATCACATCGATTTTTCCAAATCTCAGTACTCAGTAGTATATCAAATTTCGAGTCTTTAGACTGAAAATTACCAGAGTTATTGCAAAGGAAAATGTACACAGACACACAGACGCATTCACTTTTCTAGATATAAAGTGAAAGGAATAAAACAATAACATCAAGCTTTAGTGCATTTTAAGCCAGGAAACCAATATCTTCAGACAGCCTGATCTAGTAGCACAAGAACGCGCTAAGGCATTTTATGTTCGTACATGTGTTATCACCTTTTACACAAATTTATTTAAAAAAAATAAATAAATAAATAAATAAAAATAAAACGAAATTTTCTGATCAACAAATACTGATTGGCTATTAATATCATGCTGCTAAGGTATGCACTTCCGACTTTATCCTTTTAGAAATTAATTGTTCCAAAATCAAACAATGTCGTCCTGTCGACTAATTTTAAATGAATAAGCTTCAAAACATTCGTTTCATAGAGTTGAAGAATACTAAGCTGACAATTATTTTTACGATAAGAAGACAAAGAATTTCTATTAAATTGGTCCAATTTTATATAAATAAGCGAGAGAGATTTGGTATTATTTGATTATTCAGACTACTATGTTCACAATGTTTCTGTGGATTTTACCTCCGACCTTCTTTAGGTGAATCGTGTCAAACTCAAGAATCTGTACAGAGTTTTGAATAGAAAACATTATATTTGATCCACAGGGGTTGTTGTCTCTCGTTCTGTCAACTAGGAAAACAGTAGTCCGAATAATACAAATTATTAATTCTCATTTCAGAAATTCCGAAAAGGTTGACATATTCGTTTTATTTGTTCAAACGATATTTATGAGGGCATGCCAAAAGTAATGTTTCCTATTTTTTTATTTTGCCTGAATGAATAAGAGAAGACTGTAAATTACGTTGTTATGATGACTGAACTCATGCATTCATGACTTACACGTTTCAACTCTCTGTTGGAGATATTGACCGTGTGAGACTCTAAGAAATCGACCTTTGTCATGGACATGCATCAGGCAATGGCAAAAGGGCATTGAGAATGGTGTTGTCTACGCAGAAATATAAATTCTGGTGCACAAAAAGTGGCTTGTTTTAATAGTACTACTCCCATCGTCGTAGTTCTTCAACTTTTTTTTATTTAAAAAGATAGGAGGCTTTACTTTTGGAACGACCTTCGTAGTTTACATTGGCAATTATTTTTATGGAAAAAGAGAAATTTTTTTAATTGTATCCATCCTGACAAATTTTTATTATTTCAACATGAATATTATTATTAACAGTAAATTATACTAAGTGATGCAGAATCACTATGGAATTTCCGCGTAATTTCACTAGAATGTTATAATAGGAATTTAATGTATAAAAATTTGTTAAAAAAAACAAAGAAGAAAAAAAGGATGAGATAATGAAGAAATAAAGTGCTGAAAGCATTCATGTGAAAAGCCAATAAATAAACCTTTTTAGCCAGAGATTTATTTTTGGTAATCTTTTAATGTATGCGCCACTATTATATGCATTGAAAGCAGTTTTTGCATTAATCATTAACAACTTATTTTTTGTACCCAAAATCACATTTTCTATTAGAAAGAAAAAAAGGATTAAATAAGTTATTCATAGCAAGTCGACTTGTTTATACAAAATGGTTAATAAAAACTGGTCATGTTTTGGGATTTTTCTGATGATGATAATTTTAATTATTTGGAGTATTCGGACGGCTGTTTTGAAACATAAGATCAAATCAGAACCAAAACGATGAAAAGAAATTGAAAAATAATATTAAAAAAAAAACGAAGAAAAAAAAAACTGAGACAAAAAAAAAAAATACTCCCAAGACTAGAATATTAATCTGAATAATACAAAACTGGTCATATTCGAAAAATCCAATATGGCGTCCTGAAATGTCAAAGAAGGTTGTAAGGAAGATAAATAGGTAAGCATAATTTACAGCAAGGATAGTAATTCCTTGACATTATTCATTTTTTTTTTATAAACCTGTGTTGCATGAGGAACTAATCTCAGGTTACACCGCTAGAGTAATGTCCCTTGGCGGTGACGGACCTGTATTGGAGATGTTGGCACGAGAATAAATAAGATGCTTGTAAACCACATGTATGCATTGTATTGTTTTCATTAATGGGAATCCGCATGTAAAGATAATGAAACATGGTGGCAGAGTTCCAAAGGAGAATACAAAATGGAAAATGTATTGTAAGAAAAATAAACGAAGATAAGTAATGTTTGATTTATTGTTTTACATTATGCACGGACACACACAAAAAAAAAACAAACAAAAAAGTTTTGCTTGATCTGGCCATTGTAATCTATTTGCGTTTAAATAATATGAAAAAAGTAGTTTAAACCAATTTAATCGGCCGTAAAACACAAGATTGTATTGAAAAAAAAAAGTGTCCGAATTTAACATGAAGAGATAAATAGACCAGTGGCGGGGATACGACCCCCACAACCCGCGTATGGAAAATAATCTGTCAGCGAATTGGAAGCTGTTTAAATTAAGATGGAATAACTATGCTATCATCACGTATCTAGCAAGACAGCCAGTACCATACCAAACGGCGATGTTGCTGCATACACTTGGAGATGAAGCGTTAAAAGTATATTATGGGTTTCAATTTAAGACTCCGGAAGAAGAGAGAACACGCAATGAAATTCTCCAAGCGTTCGATAAGTATGCCATTGGAGAAATTAATGAGACATACGAACGATATATCTTCCACATAAGAAAACAGGGAGAAGGTGAAACAGTGGAAGCATTTATCACAGCACTCCGTACGTTGATAAAGACATGCAATTTCTGTGAGAATTGCGTCTCTTCCATACTACGAGACCAGATAATTCTTGGAGTATATAACCCCCACACCCAAGCGGAACTGCTTAAAATGAGACAGTTGGACTTACAGAGATGCATAGACATATGCAAACTATCGGAAAATGCAACGCTACAGTTGAGAATTCTGAGACCCGAGGCAGTTAACAGAATGGATTTGAAACCTAAGAGAAGGCCAACAACCACAGAAAGTAACAGAGGGTGTAGGGCGTGTGCATTGCGACATGAACCCGGAAAAGAGTTTTGTCCAGCTTTTGGGAAGACGTGTTTCAAATGCAATGGAAAGCACCACTTTGCAAAAAGATGCAAATCAAGAAAAAAGAATATTCGGTTTGTTGGAAAACAAGATGA
Source organism: Euprymna scolopes (assembly GCF_053919585.1). Classification (NCBI taxonomy): domain Eukaryota; kingdom Metazoa; phylum Mollusca; class Cephalopoda; order Sepiida; family Sepiolidae; genus Euprymna; species Euprymna scolopes. Next base: position 36,745,762 of record NC_136494.1, on the reverse strand, counting down.
TAGCAATAGCAGTAGTGATGGTTCAGACTATGGACACGTGGACAGTGTGACCACGAAAGAAGGAATCAATTCTATCAGACCTGAAGTGATAAAGGCAGAAATTATGGTCAAAGGAAAGCCAGTTGTTTTTCAGCTAGATAGTGGAGCCTCAGTAAACATCCTGAACAAGAAACATGTGGCGGAAAAAATACTTGAGCAATCCAATAAGACCCTTGTCATGTGGAACGGGTCACAAATGAAACCGTTAGGAGAACGTCGGATAAAAATGATAAACCCAAAAACCGAGCTCAAGTATACAGTGAAGTTTGTCATTGTAAAGAAAGACTTCCATCCACTACTTGGAGCGAATGCCATCCAGCAAATGGCACTCATTAGTGTGAACAATGACAAATTTAAGAGGGTTGCAAACATATCTCAAAAAGACAGCAGCCACCACCCGGAGAGCATCATATCCGAATTTCAGGATGTATTCCAGGAAGAATTGGGTACGTTACCTGGAGAGGTTCATCTGGAGGTGAACTCCAACGTAACGCCACATGTTGTAGCGGCTCGAAGAATACCAGTGGCTATCAAGGAAAAATGAAAGTGGAATTCGAAAGACTGGTCAAAAAGAAGGTAATTGAACCAGTGAACGAGCCAACACCATGGGTAAGTGCCTTATCACTGGTAATCAAAAAAATGGAAAGTTACAGATATGTATTGACCCCAGACCATTAAATAAGGTTCTTAAATGGGAGCATTTCCAGTTACCAGTACTGGACGATCTCCTCCCAGAACTTGCTGATAGCAAAGTTTTCTCAACTCTTGATCTAAGGGATGGATTTTGGCACCTGAAGTTAGATGAAGCCAGCAGTCGCTTGGCCACTTTTACCACTCCATATGTTCGGTTTCGATGGAAGGTCTTACCCTTTGGAATTGCTCCAGCCCTGGAAATATTTCAAAGAGCACTATATAATAATGTGGCCAATTTGAAAGGAATCATCAACAAAGCAGACGATCTTCTGGTGGTCGGGATTGGTAAAACGATGGAAGAAGCAACAGAGGACCATGATAGAAAGCTCAGAATGCTATTGCAAAGATGTTGTGATCGTGGGATGCGATTGAATGCTGAGAAAATGAATTTACGGCAAACATCTGTATCATTTCTGGGTCACAGGATAACCAGTGAGGGTTTACTTCCAGATCCTGACAAAATAAAAGCCATAAAAGATATGCCACGGCCAACAGACCATAAGGGAGTGCAACGATTGGGAGGATTCGTGAATGATTTGGCAAAGTTTCTGCCCCATATCTCTGACGTGATGGCTCCAATTCGCAACTTAACAAAGACGAATGTGCCATGGACGTGGTCTCAGATCCATGAAGAAGCTTTTGAGAAAATCAAAAAGTTGGTGAGTGAAGCACCAGTATTGAGATACTATGACCCCAACAAACCATTGGTCGTTCAATGTGATGCAAGTGAGAAAGGAATGGGGGCTTCATTGCTACAAGAAGGTCAACCCTTAGCATATATTAGCCAAGCACTTACAGACACAGACACCCGATATGCACAGATTGAGAAAGAACTATTGGCAGTGGTTTATGCCTGTGAACGGTTTCACCAATACACATTTGGTCAACAGGTTACAGTACTGACTGATCATAAACCATTAGAAGCAATAATGAAAAAAGAATTGGGGAAATGCCCAAAGTGACTGCAAAATATCTTAATACGGTTGCAAGTTTACAATGTGATTGTTTTATACCATCCTGGTAAGATGTTCCTAGCAGACACATTATCAAGGGCATACATTCATGGAATGAGCAATGAATGTATCGATGATGATGATGATGATGATGATGTCCAGGAAACAGAATATATTCCAATAACTGAGGGAAAATTGCTCGAATTGCGCTCAGCCACAAAAGAAGACAGATGTATGCAGATGTTACAGCAAGTAATTGTGGAAGGCCAGAAGACAAAGTACATCTTGACCCCTGGTGAGATCATATTTCAGCATGCGGAATGAAATGACGGTACAAGATGGATTAATATTCATAGGAAACCGAGTAGTAGTACCAACAACACAGCGAACAGTGTTAAAAGAAAAATTGCATTCCACACACCTAGGGGTCGAAGGATGCTGCAGAAGAGCAAGAGAATGCTTATACTGGCCAAATATGAATAGTGACATCAGAGACTTTGTCTCAAAATGCCCAACGTGCAGGAAATAGGAGATAGCCAATCCTGCAGAGCCATTAATGGTTCATGAAGTTCCAGAGAGACCCTGGGCAAAAGTAGGAGTAGATCTCTTTAGCTTTGCAGATAGGGACTATCTCTGCACCATTGATTATATGAGTAATTTCTGGGAAATTGACCATCTCCCGACTACACAAGCTAGTACGGTGATCACTAAGCTTAAGCACCATTTTGCACGACATGGGATACCAGATCAGGTGGTCACTGATAATGGACCACAGTTTAGTAGTCAAGAATTCTCCACCTTTGCAAGAAAATGGTGGTTTGCACATACACTCGTCAGTCCTTACAATAGCAAGGCAAATGGAAAAGTAGAATCTGCTGTAAAGATGGCAAAGAACCTTTTCCGGAAATCAATGGAAGATATGGCTGACCCATACCTAGCGATGCTGGATCGCAGGAATATGCCAGCCAAGGGTCACTTATCACCTGCACAGAAGCTAATGTCAAGAAGAACAAAGACACTTCTTCTAACCAGAGAGGACCTACTCAGACCAGAACTACACAAAAATCTAAGAAAAACAGTTAAGTGGGACAGCAGAAAGCAAAAGCATTATTTCAACTGGAAAGTCAAACCACTCCAGCCAGTGCAACATGGAGATGTGGTACGTATTAAACCACACATAAAAGGTCAGCGAGAGTGGAAGAAGGCAGTTGTGTGGCAGAGATTGGATGAGAGGTCATACCATGTCAAAGTTGATGGGGAGTTGCTCCGATATAATGGGGTGGATTTAAAAAAAACAGCAGAAGCACTCCCATCACCATCATTGATCCCTCAGTCATACCAAAGGCCTAGCAAGGAGGCACTAATAACTGAACTGCCAAGTACAGAAGGAGTTTGTAATTCGCAAACACCTTGGCTCGAAAGTAATAGAAGAGAATGAAATGAGGCCGGCGACACCATTCCCAGCAAACCAAAATACTGAAGGAATGAGGATGACACGTTCAGGGAGACTAGTAAGGAATCCGGCTAGATTCAAAGACTATACAAACTAATTGAGTCCAAGTGAAAAGGGCAGAATAATCCCTGTTAGGCCGGAGGGTAGTCAGCCCAGTGAAAGCCTAGGTCACAAGGACAAAGCATTGTTTTGTTTTTGTATTTCTGTTATTTTGTGTTTTTTGTTAGTGGATCTTTTTTCTTTCGTGTTGTCTTAAAAGGGGGGAGATGTTGCATGAGGAACTAATCTCAGGTTACACCGCTAGAGTAATATCCCTTGGCGGTGACGGACCTGTATTGGAGATGTTGGCGTGAGAATAAATAAGATGCCTGTAAACCACGTGTACGCGTTGTGTTGTTTTCATTAATGGGAATCCGTATGTAAAGATAATGAAACAACCTGTAACTTGCTATAACTTATTTCATCTTATTTTGTTATTATTTTTTACTAGAACATAATTTTAAGTAAAAATAAGTTGTTTGGGAGTAATGCAAGCAATCATTTCACTGTGCATAATAAGCGACCATATCTTAAGAAATTACGTTATTTTTCCAATAAATGAATAAACCATCTGAGATATTGATTCCTATTTTAATCCTTCCATTCCTATAGTATCAGAAACTATTTTTTATGATGCTAAATTGAAATATCTTATTTTAAAAAAAAGTCTTTGTTCTATTCAATTGACAAACTATGAAAAATGAATACCAAGGAAAAAAAAAACGAACTGGTACCCCCCCCCCACGAAAAACATAAACAAACTCAGAAGCAGAAAATAAATAATTTGATATTGGCACAGAAGATAAGATAAAAATAAATTTTCTTTTTCAATAAATCTAACATATCTTATTAAATTTAAAAGTTGAACCTGGGTAGAATTTTAAGTTGCCAGAACAATATTTGCTTCTTAGTAGCCAATCTTGACCTTTTATTGTGGCAAGTAACAAGTATTTTGTTTCGGTTTCTTTACAAAATTAGATATTCGAGTTTGGAAATTTTTTCAAATAGGAAAAAATAGCTGATGTCACAATAATACTGCTTCTTACATAAATATTAGCACATCTATTTTTTTTTTTTTAATAACTTAATTATCGTTTTTATAACCAATATTTTCCAATTATACCAACTATTTAAAATTACTGATTTTATTCACTCTTCATATTAATAAAACTGCAATCATGTTTGTCCTTGTGTGCGTACGTTTCGTGTACAAGTAACGTTAAAAAATACTGACAACTAATTTTCTTGATTTATAGTAATATAAAGAAAAATCTAAAACAATTGTCCTGCGAATATAAAAAGTTGGAAACGTGGCTATATTTTACATTTTTTTATCTATACACTGTTTCGCTGCAATAGTCCCAACTCGAGCAACATCTAGTAGGTGCTAATAGCTTGGACATTTTTTTTTACAAAAAGTAAATAAACAATAAATGTTACCAAAGGCAAGATAAGCTACTTTTCTACCACCCTAGATAAGTTTTATGTGTTTTAACTTATTTTAAAGCGTATATTTACTTTGATAGAAAAGTAGTGTCAAGAGTTAGAACAATATCAGATCTCGATAATAGCTAAAAATAAAAAAATAAACAAAATACTGAAAGAAATTAATCCAATAAATGGCACCTATCATGCGAAAATGTAATATTTTTACAGTATTTTGTTTATTTTTTTTATTTTTGAGGGATTGCCAAGGGTTGATACGGATGTAACGGGACCAATATTTCCTTTTATCGTTCTAACCCAACAGATATAGCCCTACTTTTATTTCAAAGTAAATAAACGCTTTAAAATAAGACAAAACACATAAAACTTTTCCAGATAGATAGGAGTAAATTTTTTGCTTTTTGTAACATTTATTTGTTGAATTTTTTTTCACCCAGTTTTCTTTTATTGGTTATTGCAACAAAAAATGCCCGATAGTTTCCCATGAAAGAAAATCTGTTCAAGCTGATGCAACTGTTTATATAAATACCTCGAGCAGCAGCACAATGCCTTATATAAATCGAGCATTGAAAATAACTGGAGATTATCTGCTATTTTAGTTAAAGCTGGACAAGATGTATACACAGACAATCGAAGTTAATAGATCTGGTAGGGCTTGAATTCAACTTTGTGCTTCCATAGTCAATTCTTAAATAGACTCATATGAATAAGCATAGGAATCGATAGATACATGTACGAGTAGATAATAATAGGTATGAAACATTATAGGAATTAATGGCTGTACAAATTTATATTATATTTCTTTTGTATGTCTATCTAGAATTAGCATTTTTTGTCTGTCTGGCTAGAATTAGTATTTAAGTTCCACTTTTCACAGAAACTACTGAACCGATCTGGCTGAAATTTTATATGAACCTTTGTTATCATAAGGTGAAGCGAACTAATCATTATAGTATCAATTAGAGATTAACAGAGATTAGTATTTAATGCAAATAATGAGAATAAATATAACCATATTCAACCATCCATTTGACATAAAACATTAATTCTAAGTCAACAGTCTATAACTTTTGCCTCTTTTTAATAAGCAAAAAGTGTAGTATATATATATATATATATATATATATATATATATATATATATATATATATATATTGACAACCATATCTAAATAATATTAGCAGCGACTAAATATTGACAAATTGGTGCTCTTAAGTTTTTTTTAATCATTTAAGACAAGGCATGAAGCCACTTGATGTAGCAGTTAAAAAATACTACTTCAAGGTCAAAATGTAGCCAACGCTAAATGTTAGATGGAATAGTTTTTGACTCAGAAAACAGCAATTCCTCTTTATTCGAAACATCGCTTATGGAATGTGAAGGCTAAAGGGCGAAATAAAGAAAACGAAAGTTACCAAAAGTAAACCGAAGGTCCATTTTATATTCTATTTAAATAATTTACAATAAAATTAAAAAAACAATTCATCTATCTATAAGACTAAGTTTTTACTCTTGACACCAAAAGCAGCAATGGTTAGAGATTGTATACGAAATAGGGGAAGGTTCGACCTTGACTAACAAAGATCATGCCTCAGAATTGCCTGGTCTGCATGAAGTCTTTGTCATTCATTAACCTGCACGATTGCAGGTGTTTACTCTTGACACAAAATTAAGTGGTTGCATACGAAGTTGAGGAAGGTTTAACTCAAAACATACAAAGGAATGGCGCAGTAACAATGTTGCTATTTTCACTTCATTAATTTATTGTTGTTATTGTTAAAATAAATTCTGGTGCACAAAAAGTGGCTCGTTTTAATAGTACTACTCCCATCGTCATAGTTCTTCAACTTTTTTATTTAAAAAATAGGAGGCTTTACTTTTGGAAGGACCTTCGTAGTTGACAATGGCAATTATTTTTATGGAAAAAGAGAATTTTTTTAATTGTATTCATCCTGCTTAACTTGCTATATGAAGAAGCAAAGAAGACTAGAAGATGACGGATCCTGGTGCCGATCTTAGCTTGATTTCACCAGAGCCCTGTTAGCTGGATTGCAGTTCTTAGTGTCAGATCTATCCGCCACAAGTGGCCCTGTCTGGAACCAGAATTCCAAGCAGATTAGCTCTAACCATACCACGTTGCCACCACCCCTGCTTCTGCTTTTCTCATTAGAAAATGATGATGAAGTCTTTGGTTTTGAACTGAATGATAAGAAGATACTAATACCTCTCATAATAGTTTACAAATCAGTGCTGAACTCCATTTTCATAAACTCCTCCGGAGCAAACTTCCATATCTTGTTATTCTGTCTCCTAATGGCATAATAGACATAAAAATCCGAAATTAATTCAAATTTGTTGAAGAATTTGGAGTCCACAGTGTTTATTGCTTCGGTACCATATTTCGACGGGGTTTCACAGAATCACACGCACAGAGGACTTAAAAGATTATAAGAATGAATGAAATGAGAGATTACTTATGACTTGGACTTAAAGTTTGAAGATAGAGAAACGTCAAGTATTAAGGTACATTTGAGTTCTTAGACCAAATTAAAATGGATTTCGTATGCGCCCCTCTCATTGAATGCATTAAGAAGGAAAGAAACCAGGAGGAAAATTATAAACAAGAAAACTCAACTTAGGAGGGGAATATTTCTCTCTTTCTCACGGTTGGATGATGTGACACAAGGGTTGGAAAGTAGGATTAAAGAGCTAGCAGCCTAGAGGTTGAACACTTTGGATAGAGAAAAATTTCTGGGAAGCCTTGTTCGCATTCTTCAATGAGGGTGCAATAAGCTAAGGGAAACTGCAAAGCCTGAGAGAGTGGACCTCCTAGAACTATGCAGGAGTAACAGCCGTGCTCTTAGTCCACAGGGAAAAGGCTATTTCAATAATAGCTTACATCCTGTTTGTTTTGGGTTAAGAGTAAACCTCTCCAGCTGATGTCACCTATGAGCTAGATAATGGACTAAGAGAAGGATTAAGATTTGTTAGTCTAGTTTCGGCCAATGTGTGGTCGTCAGATTTTATTTATTATATTTTTTCATGATTTGTCTTAAGAGAGAAAGAAAGAAAAGAAATATCTGAGTGAGAAAGAGTAATAATTATTAGTCATTCAATGCATTTATTTTCGGCCAGACATAATCTAACAATCAGTGAACATCAGTTTTATTGGAGTAAAAAGATTGTATTTAATGATTTATTTGCTTTTAAGAGGATTTTTTGTTTATTTGTTCTAAAGAATTACACTATATCTACCACCACAGAAAGATGTGACATGAAGTCGAAGTAGGGATTGAAATGCCAGCACATAAAAGTAAGTGCTCTCTAGCCCACAAAAAATGCTTGAATGGCTTTGTCAACTTTCCCCGGTAGGGGCTCTCAGATAATTAGTAATAAATTAAACTCTTTAAGCATAAGAAGCTTAAACCTTGGAGGGTAGTCCCATTGGTATGCCTTGATAGGGGTGCAATAAGCTAACCCTTTCTGAAAAGGAGAAGGCAAAGCCTGGGAAGGTAGATCTCTCAGGACTACACAGAACCATACTGACGTCTTAGAAAAGCAAGAGAACCAGCTTCAAAATGGCCCAAACGCTGTCGAATTGATTAATGAGGATGTAAGTTAGTTTTATAATAAATGCAAAAAAGTATTTTTGTTGTTGTTGTTGTTGTTGTTGTAAAGAACATAGTGCAAGCATAAAAAAGAAAAATTGACTAGTCAGAATCAAATATTTCTCAGATTTAAAGCTACCGATTAAAAACTTCAAGACCGGCTTTACTTTGATATATATATTATTCTCATTAATATCTTTAATGACCCAGCTTATATTTTGTAATTTTTTGTTTAGCCATCTTAATACAGCATGATACAATTTTTGCAGTTGTAAATTTCAACCAACTTTTCATATCTGACAATATTTTTTGTATTTCTGGACTATTCTTTCAGGTATCTATTGAATTGAGCAATCAGTGCTCAGCCATCTGACCAGTTGAGCTTAACTGAATACACTAAGAAAGTTGATTTAGAAGAAGGTTGAGATGCTTCAAACTCATTTCTTTGGATTTTGATTGAGTGCTAGTCCATGAATGAGTAGACTATTCTATAAATATTTCTGAATTTTTGAGATGAGGATTGATAATTTGTATTATTTTGATTATCCAGACTACTGTTCTCATATTGAGTTATTATTCTCACAAGGTTTCGGCTGATGTAACCTCCAACCTTCTTCAGATAGATCTTGTCAAACTTGGGAATTTTCTGTCGAACTTAGGAATCTGTACAGAATTCTGAAGAAACCCTTTATTTAATCCAATCACTTGTTCTATCAGCCATGAGTGGGTGCAAGTATTTTGATTATTGAATTTAGTAGTCATGATAAACTGTCTGACTAGTTGAGCTAAACTAAATAAACTTAGATAGAAGCTAAGGAAGTTTGTTTATAAGAAGGTTAGAACGTTTCATTATGTGTGGATGAGCAACTTCATTCCCCTGATTATGATTGGATGCCAGTGCATGAGCGGGTAATCTATCATATAAATGTTGCTTCATTATAACAAAAAGTTTCCTATTGACTATTTATGCCGTTAAGTGTCAATTGAATTCTGCAGAATCCAGACATTTTCCAATTGCAGAAGAAGATCGATTTTATGACAAAATCAACTGTCATTCGGAACTTTATAGATTCTGTATTTTATTAACTTCTTCAAGTATTCTTTCTTTGCTTTATTATTTGGACTACTGTTCTCATCTTGCACAACGTTTCGGCCAATGTAACTTTCGATTTTCGGTGTGTCTTGTTGAACGTGAGGATCTGGGTAGAATTTCAAAGGAGAATTCATGACTTAATCGATAGCTGCCTCTCATTTCGTCAGCCATGACTGGGTAGAAGTAGTTGAATTAATATAGAATGAGAGAAGGCAAGAGAAATACATAGCTAAAAGAGAGAAAGGGGTGACTTTATCAGTTAATTATAAATTTCAGTTAATAAGAATAATTAAAATAGAAGTATTTCAAACATAACTGAATCCAAGAATTAAAATATATTTTAGTACATACTTTATGCTATTAAAATAGATAGGAAAAGACATTGGAAGCAAATATTAACTAACATTTAGTAGTAGTAGTAGTAGTAGTAGTAGTAGTAGTAGTAGTAGTAGTAGTATAATAATAAATAATTTATTTGTTTATTTTTTTATATGTCAAGTTTGAAGTGTTACGGTCCTTGGTCATTCCAAATCTGACATAAAAAACAAGAGAACTTGCTCAATCATTTACATAGGCCTTTCAATACCAGAATGCAAGAGAAAGAAGATAAAAAAATGAATATCAAGATTTGAAATAGGAATTAGTTAGACGATAGAAACGTAAAGAAGTCAAAGTAATTTCCATTGTAATTGGAACGCTTGGGAACATAATGAAAAGCCACCATAAATGTATTAATCATATTGACGACAATTTCTTTTCCAATTTTACAATAGGCTTGCCTGTAAGGAACGGTGAAAATGTTAAGGTACAGCTTTGATGTCTAAAATGAAAGGAATTGACCTGATGTTAAAAAAACCAAATAAAAAAAAAATCCAACTAAAAAAAAATCCAAACGTTGAAGCTCTTACGACAACGACGACGACGACAACAACAATAACGACAACAATAGTAATAGTAGTAGTAGTAGTAGTAGTAGTAGTAGAAACACTACGAAAAATCCCGAAAAACTTAAAAAAAAAATGGGAGACATTGGAATCAGAAGAATAACTGGAAAAATACAACGAACAACAATAATGAAAACAGTTGAAATATTACAGAAAACCCCTGAATGTGGAGACTAATACACACAAACCATAAGTGCAGACCAAACAAACTGCTGCAGAGACAAAACATGAAGCGCTACATGGAACCAAGAACATGAATTCTCTAACCCCACCCCCATTCTCCCATTACCACATCACTGACCCCCCCCCTCTTAAAGAGTGAGACCGAATAGTCAAGTAATCAAGGATGAAGGAAAGACCAAGGAGTGAGCACTGATCAAACCTCTACTGTATAAGTGCGAAGAGAACAGGGACCTTGGAGAGGCTTATTGCCACTCAAATTCCAGTAAAGACCAATGGCTGCTGTCAACGAGAAATCAATCGCGAGCAGTTGTTACGATAATGCAAATTTATTTGCAAATGTTATCGAAAGAAGTGGAGAGTACTGGAGAATCTGGGGAGACTTGTTGTTACTCAGTTTCCAGGGAACACCACAGGCTGTATTCAATGAGATCTTTGTGAAGGCTCCTTGTGAGCCTCAAATAATAATAATCTATATATCTATAAAAGTGAGAATGTGTGTTTGTGTGAGGACAACTTGAAATTTAGTATATAGGATATTCAGACATGTGAAAAACTTTTTAATCGGTTTTCATCCAGGAAAAGGGCTGTTAAGAGGTAAAAACTGAATAATTGGTACGTTGAAATCATCAGATTTTCATCTGTTTGTCAACTGTTTCATGAATGTGCATGAATGTTCACATGATAGATTACTCATGTTAAGCATAAGTAGATTTAAAAACATTTTTTAAAGACGTGTCAAGCTGGCCTAATGGTTATCGTACTTGATTCACTGACTTTAGGCTTTGGTTTCGATCTCAGCTCAAGTATTTTTTTTACTTACAAGAAGTTAACTATTTAGAAAATACATAATACGCATGTATATATGTCTACGTTTCTTTCCGTTTTTTTTCTTTACTTCATTTGTTTTAAAAGGAATTTAACATTACATGTAATACCTATGGTATTTCTGTTTATAATAAATAAGAATTCTGCATTAATTAAATTATAATATTTGTGCGCATTTTACGATCGGGCAACGCCGGGCAGCCTGCTAGTAATAATAATGAAACTTAGATAAACTGCAAACACTAACTCGAATACAGCAATAGAAAGAAAATAAAACAGAATACACTCGGGCCTTGGGGGGCTTTTTTCCACCTAAATCTCAGGGAAAGCCAATAATTGTTACCAGCAAGGGATCAAAGGTAAGCGGCTGTTGCGATAGTGTCATATGCACTGATTATAGAAATAGATGGAGAGTACTGGAAATCTGGGGAAGCTTGTTCTCATTCAGATTTCAGAGGACACCACATGTTCTTGCCAGTAAGTGATCGCTGGTGATACCGTGTGTGAGAACTTCTACTAAGTAAGTAAGTAAGTAAGTAAGTAAGTAAGTAAGTAATAATAATAATAATAATAATAATAATAATAACAACAACAACAGCAACAACAACAACAACAACAATTATTAAAATTTAGGAACTAAAGATAATGGAATTAATCTGTAAATAGATAAAAATCATAATTTGCCAATTTTTTATTAAGAGGTTGAAATTTAACTTTATAATTTTGTGGTTCCCTCGGGACAAGATCAAAGTGTAGTATCTGTTCTTCAGATGCTGCACTTCTATTTCTTGTTCTCTTTCGGTGGAGGAGAAATCCTTCACGACTGAGACAATTTTTATTTTTGTACCTTTTCTCCACGTTAAAAAACGACCCTGGTGTCTAACTCTGTCCCGTGGGGAGGCATAGTAAATAGGTACTCCAAATCTCGACGGTCTGTTGTCAAAACTCAACTGTAGAACACGTCACACTGCTGATAACACTTGTTCTTCTGACATCCAAATAAAAAAAATAAGGCTTTTCATATCTAAGCAGGAGCATCTCATTTGCATGTTAGGTGAAAGTATCGCAAGAATATAAAGAGAAAAGGCGGCCATTGTTTTTTCTTAATTCTTCATACTTTTTGTCTACACGGAACTCTACAAACTGCACACAAACAGGTTTGTACTATTATTTTAAGTGTTTTATTACAGAAGACAAACTTATTTTGCCTTTGGTAGCATTTTAGACAACAAATTCTACAAAGACTAAAGAGGGGGAATAAGGCCTTAATCTGGAAAGTAACGAATCCACAGCAGAGGTATATATGTTTAACCTTCATGAAAAATGCTACAATTTTATAAGAAATCGATGAAAATGAATCAATACATGTTTTTTTTTTGGGGGGGGGGTATCAATAAAATATGTTTTCTATTTATACTTAAAACAAAACGTGTTGGACACCTGCCAGGTACTTTAAGCAAGTATATATATATATATATATATATATATATATATATATATATATATATATATATATAAGTAAAATTTTGGTACAGCAGAATGGAAGGAGAAATTTCAGAGGAAACATAATTTAATTTAAATACCAAAAAAAAACAAGAAAACAAGAAAATTTTCCCTAAGGCCTTATCGTCTGACCCTCTAAGAGGAAACGTCAGAATGATAGATTAAAAACTAAGAAAACGAATGAGGGAAGAGGGGAATTTTGGTTACAGTTGGAAGAACAGTGGAGAAAAAAAAAAAAAAAAAAAAAAATCTCACTGTTCAGGTGGTTTTAAATCAATGAATATCTCCAACTGATGTCTAAGAATCTTTTGTCTACACAGGCTATATATATATATATATATATCTCCAACTGATGTCTAGAATCTTTTGTCTACACAGGCTATATATATATATATATATATATATATATATATATATATATATATATATATACATATATATATATATACATATATACATATATACATATATATATATATACATATATAAATATATATATATTTATATATATATATATTTATATATATATATATATATATATATATATATATATACTTATCTTAAGTAAACTAAAAGATACTTTATTTTCAGGAACTAACCTCCCCGCCCCACTCCCGAGTAAGTTATATTGCAGTCTGTTTGATAAGATGAATATCAGACTAATCAAGAAAAGGCTATAGCACGACAAAATAAAATAAATTTTGATTCTTTTAAATATTTTGTTATCGACTAATTCTAGTTATCCGGCGTTTACCGGGTGTAAATCTTCTCAAGTTTGAATTATAAAAACATTTCATCTGCATTGGGGTGATATGAATTTATTTAAAAACTTGAAAAGTTTTCACTTACTTAGCTTTTTTTAAACGACTAGGTTGATTAGTCGTGTTACAATTGATTGCTAATATTACGCTATTTAATTAAAATTTTATAGCATTAAAATGCATTAAATACCCACATAATGATTTTTCAAGTTTAAATAAAAACACAAAACTGATTTCATAATTTTAAAATTGTTTATATTTATTAGTCATTTTATAGTGGTTTTAAAATATCAGCTCTAAGAAAACTGTGGTTATTCTTTATAATTTTATCAGCCTCACTCTTTCTTTTTCGTTGCTCTCTCTCTCTCTCTTTCTCTCTCTCTCTCTCTCTCGCTCTCTCTCTCTCTCTCTCTCTCTCTCTCTCTCGCAGTCGTGATGTTGCTAATCTTAGTCTTTTTCATAAATATTATTATGACATGTGTTCTTCAGAATTGTCCGATTTATTCTTTACTTTTTTTTGTGCCAGCTCGTTTGACTCCTTGGTCTAGTGGTCTCCATCAACTCGCTGTTTTGATGTAGCTCATTGCAATATACCTTCCTATTTTAGTAGATTTCTCCCAAAAAAGCTTGTAGAACTATTGCCTTTCAATCGTAGGTGTGTCCCTGAGATTCATGATTCTACTCTTGGTGTGAAACAGAGTCTTTAACCTTTTCGCCTTTTTTCTCTTATCAAAGTTCATATATTAGATTCCTTGTTGTTATTTCTTCTTCTTCTTCTTCTTCTTCTTCTTCTTCTTCTCATAAAATCGTTTCTCTCTATCGCTCTAAACACTGTCTCACATATGAGACAATTCTCTACCTCTACAAATTTACTATCAAGTACTGCTGTCACATCGTCATGCATCAAGTAATGTTGTCACGTTTGGGTTGGTGAACCTCTGAATCATTTAGGTTACTTGATGCTGTTTTATCGTTATTTTCATGAAAAGTGCTCGTCTGAGCTCCAATCTATGGCCTCCCTTGCCAAACATTCACGAGAAACACTCGTCTGGCTGAAAACACTATCAATAATTTCCCCTACTCTTCATCTGTGCCTAAACCTAGACGTAAATTCAATGAACAACGCATCTTTCTTAGAACTGCACACTTGTGGAACTCTCTTCCGTTTACCCGCTTTCAAGCTGACTACAAAATGGCCGTCTTCAAGTCCAAGATAAACAAGTTCTTGATGAGCCGTCCCCCTTAAGTAATCCAATTTACCAAATTTATACTTCTAACGATTGTCCTTTTCACCACTGTACACTCTTTAACACTTATCCTCGAGTGGCCTCTGGGCCTTGATAAGTGATGATTCCCTTGCAAAAAAAAGAAGAAAAAAAGAGATCTGTAATTAGATTGGCTTCATCCTGTCTTCTTCTCTTCACTCTCCCTCTCTCACAGCCGTGATGTTGCTAGTCTTAATTGTTTCTATAAATATTATTATGACCTATGTTCTTCAGAATTCTTTGATTTGTTCTTTACTTACCTTTAATACCTCATTGTAATAAAGCTTCCTATTCCAGTAGCTTTTTTTCAAGAACTGTAAGCTGCGTGAAACTTTCTTCCTGCTAACTGTTTTAGCCTTGGTCCTTGGATATAGCCCCGATGGGGCTATATCCAAAAATTCAGTACGCAAAGTTAAAACGACTGGAAATGGGCTCGGTTTACTTAAATATGGAATGGAAGTCACTAAGTATTTAACGAAAAACGAAACAATAAAAACAAATGAACTTTTATTTTTTGTAGTGGACTGGTGGATAAATTTCTATAAATATTTTTTTAATATTTAAAATATATTCATATGGAAATATTTTATTTCAAAAAGTAATTTAAACTTTCATAGTTTACATTTTTATAAAATATTTTCTAAACATCATATGGAAATGATATAAAATGTTCACAAATTTTATCACATAATTTTGTCATAAATAATGTATCATAAAACAAAGTAGTTATCTTTAAGTGAATTACGAAACCGAAAATTATTTTGATAACACAAGACGTGTTAAAAAAAAAACTTTTTACGTTGTTTATGGATATATTTAATAAAATTCGCAATCCTTTTCATAGTTCAATCGTATTAACGCAAAGTTAAGACGCTGGAAGTGGACTCGGTTTATCTAAATATGGAATGGAATCAACTAAGCTTGAAATGAAAAACGAAACAATAAAAACAAACAATAAACTTTCATAGTTTACTTTTCTATAAATAATTTTCTAAATATTTAAAATATATTCATATAGAAATTATTAAAAAATTTCACAAATTTCATCACATAATATTGTCATAAATAATGTATCACAAAACAAAGTAGTTACCTTCAATTGAATTACGAAACCGAAACTTTCTTAATTACTCCACTAAAAAATCCCAACAGTACCTCTTAGAAAACAATAAGCGATGTCTCATGGAATGCATATAACATATTGTAGGATGATGTTTATGCCAATGATTTCATATGGAATGAACAATTAACATTAGAAGAAGTGTTAATAAAAAAACTTTCATACATAATTTATGAAAAAATTCTGTAGTAAAACATTATTCCAGTAGCTTCTTTCCAAGAACTGCAAGCTTAGTGGAACTTTCTTTCTGATGACTGTTTTCCTCCTATCTATAGCCTTGGTCCTTCCAAAACTAAGGCCAATAGGGCTATGTCCAAGAATTCAGTATGCAAAAGACGCTGGAAGTGAACTCGGTTTACTTAAATATGGAATAGCAGTCACTAAGCATTAAACAAAAAACGAAACCATATGAAACCGTTTCTTGTATTATCTTGTTTTATCATGAAACAATACAAAAATAAAAATAAACTTTTGATTTTTACATTTCTATAAAATATTTTGTAATATTTAAAATATAATCATTTGAAATATGATCATAGACTTGTAAACATAAATATATTATTTCAAAAAGACACCATTTATAGAAATGTAAATAATAAAAATTTCATTTTTTTTTGTATGATAACGCAAGTGTAAAAAATATTTATAAAAATATAAAAATATAAAAAATAAAAGTTTATTATGTTTTTATTGTTTCATGAAAGCACAAGAAATGTTAAAACTAAAATATTTTTTTGAATAAATTATTTCCATATGGTTTTTTATTTCGTTTCATGCTTAGTGACTTCCATTCAATATTTAGGTAAACTGAGTCCACTTCCGGCGCCTTAACTCCGCGTACTGAATTTTTGGACATAACCGCCCCATAGGCATCTCCTGTCTTTGCGATAATATTCTGCATATCTTGTTAGCTCCTTACATTAAGTGGCTTCATATCGTGTCTGGAGCGATTTTCTAAAAAAAACGGAATTTGCAATTAACTCACAAGTAACTGCATATCATTCTCTTCCTTTCTCATAGAATGTTGATTCAACTACTCTATAATAGTCTTAGCTGTGTTTGTGAATATTTAGAAAAAGAGTGACTTTTTCTTTTTAGCTAATTTACAGATTGTTGTAGCCTTGTAGGCCAGTAATAATCAAACAAGTACAATGGTATAATTAACAAGAAAGTGTATTAAACGAACAGTACATTACAGAAGTACACGTCATGATTCTGGGGCCATAACTGGCATGCAAAATGTATAACAATATAGAAAGGAGCACTCAGGATTAGAAAAAATTGTTGGGGCCTTGCAGGTCGGTAATAGTCAAGACAATCACATTAACAAAAAGTGTGTTAGATGAGTTGCCTTCAATAAGTTTCCAAACTTTTTTTACAAGCATTTAAAATTATCGTAGAGTCTTGAAAATTTACTATGTTATTGCTATACATCTTTTGAGATGACTGACCAATTTTTTATCATTTCAGGTTCAAATGAGTAGCTTCAGCAGGAATTTGAATACACCCTACTAAGACCCGATTGGTGACAACCTAGTGAATTTCAAAAATGCAACACTTTAAAAGAACGATATGCAATAGAATTTTGTTTAAACTTGGAAAAAATGCCACGAAAACGTATGGAATGCTTCAAACTGCTTTTGGACCATCTTGCATGAATTGAGCATAAATGTCTATAGAAACAATAAGCGCACAGTTTGATGTCAGTGTGGGAACTGTACACACAGTTATTTGTGAGGAACTGAAGATGTGGAAGATTTGCACAAAGTTTGTCCCCAGGGTGCTCAGAGAAGATCACAGACTATTTGACCAAGATGGGCATCAAAACAGTTGCTAACCCTCCCTATAGTCCAGACTTTGCCCCCTGTGACTTTTGGTTATTCTTTAACTCAAGAAAACCTTAATAGCTGTCATCATGAAATAATTAGGGATGAAACAGGCTGTGACGAGGGTCATTGACATGCTCACACAAGAACACTTTTTTTCGCCGTAAATTGAAGCACAAAGCTACTTGGATACACCCACATTCAAAGCATGGTCACCTAATTGACTTCATCATAACTTAAAAACGCGACCTTCGAGATGCATATACTGTTGGTATCATGTGCAGTGCTGAATGTGACACCGATGACAAGTTGGTGAGAAAAGTTAAATTCACGAATCCATAAGAAAGTTCGTCATAATGGTGTTAAGGTGCCTAGCCATATTGATGTCGCCAAGTTAAAGTTGCCTGAAGTTCAAAAGAGTATGGTGGAAAAGCTCGATAATCTTGCATTTGATGGTACATTGGTGAATTTTAAGACTCTGGGTTATTCTACTGGTGCTGAAGTTCTTGGTTACAAGAGGGATAAGAACAAGGACTGGTTTGACGACAACAATCTTAAAATTAATCAGTTGCTGATGAATAAACAGACAATTTATGAATTTTTACTTCGTGAAGATCATTCTGATCATACAACTAATTTGCAACAATACAAAGAGATCAAAGTCACATTGCAACGTGAATTAAGAAAAATAAAAAACCAATGGTGGATGAATATAACGGAGCAGATCCAAAAGGCGTTTGACACAAAGAATACGAAGGAATTTTATGGACTCCTGCGTTAAGTATTTGGTCCTCCTACCTCTTCAATATCTCACCTAGTGGTTTTGTTGTCATTAAGGATCCAGAAAATATCTTGAAAAGATGGCAGGAGCACTTTACTGATGTGTTTCACAATCCCTTAGCAGTAGATGCTGATGCAATTGATAGCCTACCACAATGTGATATCATATTCAGAATGGATCGTTTGCCTAATCTGGTTGAGGTGCAGTTGGCTATTGCAAAAATCAGCAGTGGCAAGGCACCTGGTTTGGATGGTGTTCCGGTGGAACTTCTTAAGATTGGAGGTGTGAATATTGCTAATTCTATCCTTGGTTTTGTTAAGGAAATCTGGGAAGGTGCTCCCGTTCCACAGGATTGGATTGATGGTGTCTTGGTGACCCTGTTTAAAGGAAAAGGACAGAAGAATGTTTTTCACCACTACCGTGGGATTATGCTTTTGAAAGCTGCTGAGAAAGTTCTCGCACGACTTCTATTAAACAGGTTACTGGAGAGTGTTTGTCCTACTGGTATTCCAGAGTCACAAAATGGCTTTAGGTCTGGCAGAGGAACTATGGATATGATTTTTTCAGCCCGGCAAGTCCGGGAGAAATGCATTGAACAACAGATACCATTGTATCAAGTGTTTGTGGATCTAACCAAAGCATTTGACACTGTTAACAGGGATGCACTCTGGTTAATCTTAGAGAAAGTAGGGTGTCCTCCAACCTTTGTTAGAATATTCATGGAACTGCACAAGGACATGAAAGCTCGAGTCTCGTTTAACGGAAAATTGTCTGATGAAATCCCAGTTGACAATGGTGTCAAACAAGGTGATATTCCTGCCCTACTCTTTTCTCTATATATTTTACTGCTCTACTTGCTCATGCATTTCGAGATTGCGATAGGGGTGTCATGTTAAAGTTTCGAACCACAGTTCGCATTTTTAATCTTAGAAGATTTAATGCCAGAACCAAGCTGCATCATGTCTTGGTCAAGGAGTTACTGTATGCAGAGGATGCTGTTTTTTGTCACACACTGAGACTGATATGCAGCATATAATGGATAGCTTTCCTGACTCCTGCACTGCCTTTGGTCTGAAGATCAGTCTGTCTAAAACAAAAGTGATGTTCATTCCTGCACCGGGCCAGTCATACGTGGAGCTGAACATCATGGTTTGTGGTGCTAGATTGGGAGTAGTTGATTCATTTGTGTACCTTGGTAGTTCTTTGTCGAGGGATGGCAGTCTCGACACTGAAATCTACTGGCGAATTCAGAAGGCATCTGTAGCTTTTCGAAGGTTGGAGAAAAAAGTGCGGTCTGATCGTGGCATCACAAACAGGATTAAGATATGCGTTTACAAGACCTGTGTGCTAACCACACTTGTATTCATTGGAGACATGGACATTGCATCAAAGGCACATTAAATGGCTTGAACGATTTCACCAAAAATGCTTGAGACGTATCCTAAACATCAAGTACCCGATACTGAAGTCCTTGTGAGAGCATGTTGCTCTAGTTTTGAGGACCCTTGTAATCAGATCTCACATGCGTTGGGTAGACCACTTGGTTTGAATGAAAGATTGTAGGCTGGAAAGATGCAGCAATTATCCTCACCATGTATGTCTAAAACTTTTGACAGAGGCGACGGATTTTCACAAGATTGGTATCGTTTTAACACTCGACTTTTCGGACGACAAATATAAAAAAAATGGCTAAAAACATTAATTCTTTTATCCTCAACTGAGCACTTTTCTACATGGAGGGGTCGCTTTTCCACCGATATTTTCGAAAGTCATCCCCTCTTTTCGATTGACTAGTCTTAATTTAAACCTTCACCGCTTCTGGTTTTGCGATAGATGCAACAGCAAAGACGTCACGTTTTTTTTTTCATGTTTGTTTCCTCCTTCGCCGTATGTGTTCGAGCCTGCCTGCCTGCCTACTACCACTTTTTTTTTTTGCTCAATACACACCTCCAAACATCCAGCGGCAACGCCAGACTAGTCTATAATATAAATCTCACCTATCTGTTTGAATGTATGTATGTATGTATGTATGTATGTACGCCTAAAACTTTGGACAGAGGCGGCGGATTTTCACGAGATCAGTATCGTTTTGAAGCACAACTTTTCGGATGACAAATATCTAAAAAATGGCTAATACATTAATTCTTTCACCCTTAACTGAGCACTTTTCTACAGGGAGGGGTCGTATTTTCAATAGGCATCTTTTCGATTGATTAGCCTTAATTTAAACCTTCGCCACTTCTGGTTTGGTGATGGACACAACGGCAAAGACGTCACGTTTTTTTTCATGCTATTTTCCTCTTTCGCGATACAGGTTCGAGACTGCCTGCCTGTCTACTACCACTTCTTTTTTTGCTCAACACACACCTCTAAACACCTGGGCAACGCCGGACCTGCAGGCTAGTCTATAAAATAAATGTCATCTGTCTGTTTAAATGTATGTATGTATGTATGTATGTATGTTTGCCTAAAATTTTCTAAAATATCGGAAATTTAAAATATAAAAAGAAATTATATGTCTTGAGAGGCTTAAAAAATAGTTGTTCTTAAAGGTCTTGCTCTGCATTAGCACCATCATCGTGTTATCTTGTTATAAAGGTGCTCATTGATTTTCGCCTGTAGGTATAGTAAGGCACATTTGGTCGTTGAAATTAAAAAAAAGAGAGTTAAGTATTTCAAGTGACGTAAAAAATCAATAAAATTTTGTTTTTATTTAATGAAAATAACATACGGACACCCGACGTTGCCCGGAATTGAATAAGCATCAACGAATATTCCACACTTCCAATACTTTTTATTGTAACTGAAATCGATGAAATCGCCCATTTTTCAATCAAATTGATTGATTGTCTGCTCTAGTATGGGACTCACCGTGGTGCACCAAGAGGAAGTTTACATTCCTTCTCACAGTAATTTAGTCCACAATATATTGTAGTCTACATTGTATTGTGGAGAACCTACGTTTATCATAAAAGTCAGGCATAAATCTTTTAAAAGTGGAGAATTCCAGCTCCCTTAAAAATGGCGCTTACCATTGTACCACAAAATAAAAAAAAAACGTTAAAAAAATAAAGTAAATGGAAAATGGAGAAAACGTATAAATCGGTATAGGAAGTATAACAGAAAAAAAAAGAGAAATTGTCTTAGGAAAGCAGAGTTAAGGTTTTTTTTCTGAATTCATTTTAAACGGCAGTGAGGGGTATCTGACTTGCTATTTGAATAAATCAGAAAGAAAAAAAAGAAAGAAACCGTTTTATAATGCAAATAGATTTGCACTATCAGTATTCATACTTGAAATAGATTCGTCCGGTAATTTTCCTTATTCACTATATATGGCAGGACGTTGCATTGATATTCATATTAAACACCTTTTTTTTCTATTTATACAACTTTGTTATATGTAGGTCGTGGAATTGCATTCACTAGCAAAAGATCTAGCTAATTTGCATATTCTTATAAACATTCATTTTAATTAATTCTCTATTCACTTTCCGATGACAGGACGTGTGTATATATATATATATATATATATATATATATATATATATATATATATATATATATATATATATATATATATATATATTACAACATAAATTAATAAGTGCTGCTCTTAGCACAACGGCTAATATACTTGAATACAGGTTTAATTGTCATAGGTTCGAAAGCTGTCATAGTCAGTCACACTGATAAATTGTACTGATAAAAATTAATATATATATATATATATATATATATATATATATATATATATATATATATATATATATATATATATATAAGAGCAAACAGTTAATAAAACATGTTAAAAAACACTTTGAAAAAGAGTTAAAAACGTATTTAATTTGAAAAGGAAACACTAAATAAGTGGATAATCCTTAATCTGCGGAGTTTCAAAGAAATACTTTCCTTCTCATCAGAGGGTAGGAATTAGCAAAATGTGGGATCGGATTTTGCATACAAAAGTATTTGATGAAACTGCAAGTAAGTCAAAGATCTTACTTGATAACAAAAAGTAAAGCAGAGGGGATATGGTGAAGAAAAAGGTGATTGCACATGAATGGATAGTCAGGTGAAAGGTAAGGTATCCAATGACGGTAAAATCCAAAAATATAAATCCAAGAAAGTTAATTGACTTTCCATTTCCACAAGTAAAATCCAAGGAAATCATGTAATTGGAAGATGGTCTAAAATAATCTAAGAGGCCGAAATCCATGGAATAATTCACAAATATGTACAAGGAAAAGGGAAAAAATTCCAATGATATTGGTAAAAGAAAAATAAGATATGCGCTTGACACGGCTGCCGAGACATAATGTAATTAAGAAAGATTAGGGAAGAAGAAGAGAAAAAAATCAGTGAAGAAGAAGAGAAAAAAGAGAAAAAAAATGAAATGGTGATAGAATTAAATATAAAATAGAAAAACAAATGTCAAAATTACCCAGACAAAATGATGTTAAAAGGCGCGAAAAATATAAGGCAAAAATATAGGTCAACTGAAATGTACTAGTTATTACTAAGGAAAATGTCAGCAAGAGTTGCTAAAAGACACTAAATGAAAAAATAAATAAATTAATTAATAAATAAATAATAAATAATGAATAAAAAATAAATAAATAAAAATAAAATATAAAATAAAAAAATAAAAACATTTTAAGGGGAGAGGAGGTATCTGCAAATTCCGGATAAAGCAAGTAAGTATGTAAGTAAATGCATATTGTAAAATATAAGTAAATATACATACAGGATATGAATGTGTGGGTAGATTGATATATTAGATAGATAGGAAATAGAAGATAAAAAACCGGCCAAGCAAAGAAGAAATAAAGAATTAAAATAAAGGATTATACAGTTATAAAGTATTAAGAAAGTATGTACAAAAACCATAAAGTTAAAGAAAAATTATAAATCTATCTGAAAGGTTAAAGTAATAACTATGTAAGTTCAAAATTACCATAATTAAATTTGGACTTATGTTTACAGAAAGAGATCAGTTCATTTTTAGAATTTATTATATTTATTATTTTTTTAATTTATTTTATTTATTATTTTTTTATTTATTATATATACATATATATATATGCATATATATATGTATATATATATATATATATATATATATATGTATATATATATATATGACTACTTCATTTAATCACATAAATTAATATACGAAAGTATAATTTTATGCGTAAACTTCAACACTTCATTCATTTATGTGTAAACTTCAACACCAATTTGATGCATACACTTCAACAATGCTCAATACATAGGAAGAGCTAGGTGGTAAGTTATAAAAATATATATGGCAATTAAGCTACACAGATATTCCGCGTTTTATAAGCCTGATGAATCTTAGTGTGGATGAAACGCGGAATATTCTGTGTAGCTTAATTGCCATACATACTTTTATAACTTACTATATATATATATATATATATATATATATATATAAATATATATATATATATAATTATTTACTGTAATAATTATTAAATACCTACAGACACTAGTGTTTCATCCTTTCGGGAATCATCAGTGCAGGGTGTCACGATTAACACCAGTTGATAAATTCACCCGGCAACAGAAGCCATCTCTGGCTTCATTAGCAAGAATCTAATTTATTCGGCTACCGTTAACCGCGAGAAATGCTGTTGAATTTATTTTTTAAATGCTTTTTAACGTCTGTCAGAGTGATCTAATCATTATATGATAATCTACACATAAGAATTAAATTGACTGACGTTTTAATTCAACTAAAAGTGCTCAACGATAAGAAATAAGTTTTTTAAAGGGGTTGACGTAATTATTTACTATAATAATTATTAAATGCCTGCAGAAAAAAGTAAGTCATCCACATACAGTACTGTTTCGCTGTTTCACAGCTCATCAGTGCGGCTAGACAGGCAACTGCCTCAAGTCAGGATTGAACCCCAACCGCCCAAATGATAGTCAAGGCCTCTCACCATTGCGCTATACGGCTGTTGCTGTGTGGGTAATGAATTAACGAAGTTTTGACATATATATATATATATATATAATAGCAGGGAGACCTAACGTTTTTGTTATGAATTGAATGAGGATCAACAAATATTCCATGCTACAAAAACTATAAGTTTTTTTTTGTTTTTTTTTGTTAAAACAAACATTCATTTATTAATTAACTAGCAGGGAAACGCGACGTTGCTCGGGATTGAATGAGAATCGGTGAATGTTTCTCTCTTCCATACTTTTATTGTCATCAAAATCGGTGAAATTGCCCATTTTTTAATTAAATCAATTGATTGCCTGTTCTAGTTGAGAAGCTCACGCTCCACAATGTATCGGGCGGACGCTTCACATAATTCCCCTCTGTGATTTAGTCCACAATACAATGTAGTCTACATTGCACTGTAGAGAATCTAAAAATTGTTTCATATAATGACTTGAATTAAAGTTTAAAATGCGTAAGTCAATCAGCATAGTTCAATCGTGCTTAAAACAGAAACATTATTTCGAACGTACCCCTGTCTTATAAAAGAGTATACTGTTGATTTTATAGACTGGGTGTTTCTGCTTGTGCGGTGATAAAACTTCTTGAATACACTTATGATGTTAGGCTGTATAAGTGCGTTAACTTTGGTCAAAATCGAACTGCCCCTTCTTTAATCAAATTCTCTCAATTATTGCTTTTTGATATTTATTGGGGCATTTCGATACAAAACCTACTGAAGAACACTCCCAGACAGATAAAGTACTTTTGTGTGCAATTTCAAAAGAATCAGACAGCCGTTTTTGAACCTATAAGGAACGAACTCACACACACACACATGCAAATTCATTATATATATATATATATATATATATATATATATATAAGGTTGAGAAAAAAGTTCTTGCAGAATTTTAATTTTGATTTCAAAGGATGTATTTTCAAATAAGTTTGAAACGCCGTTATACGGTGTCTTTTTCCCTTCTTTTACGCAACAAGAATAACCTGTTTCTCGACCGGGTTTTAACTTGCGATAAAACTTAGGTTCTTTACGACAACTGACGATGCTCAGCTCAATGGTTAGATGCCAATGAAGCTCCACAACATTTCCCGAAGCCAAAGTTGCACTAAAAGTTCATGCTGGCTGTTTGGTGGTCTGTGGCCGGTCTTATCCATTACAGTTTTTTAAATGAAGGTCAAAACATTCCGGTTGAAAAGTACTGCCAACAATTGGATGAAATGCATCAGAATCTTCGGCAACAACACCCAGCATTAGTCAACAGAAAAGACCCAATTCTTCTCCATAACAATGCCTGATTACACGTTGCTAAACCGACCCTGCAGAAGTTCAAAAACCTAAGCGATATCAAAAACGCCTTCTGCGACCTCATCGCCACCAGAACGCAAGACTTTTACGTTATTGGCATAAATACACTTGGTTTACGTTGGGAGAAGTGTGTTGATTCTGATGGTGCTTGTTTCGATCAGTAAATTCTTGTTTGAGCCGAGATATGTTCATCTGAATATAAAAGTTAAGAACTGAAAAAAAAAATTTTGCCAACCATATATATATATATATATATATATATCGTTCTTTATTATAGAGTGAAGAATAACAACATTTACCCCGTGACTACGTTAGGGCGGGTATTGCCTAAGAGGATATATAATTATAACAAAATGCTAGCAAGCACCCACCTGCTTACCTTCTATTTATCGTAACACATATTTGACATATAATGTGTGTTTGTTCCCACCGAATCAGCATTAATTTCACAAAAATATTTTATTAAAATTACTGCACAAAGCCAGTGGTGAGAAGAGCTGGATTAGTAAGAACCACATCACGATTTTCAAAGTAACCAATTCGTTAATTATAGCTTGTATTGTAACTGTTCTTTCGAATATGAAATCTAATATAGAAACCGACAAAAAGTGAGTAGGAGAGAAGGATAAATTGTGTCATATTTTTTTCATGCCAGAAAAACTTGTTCTGAGATTTACTTTGTGGTTCAACAAGCAAATCCAATTTTTATTCGAAACCAAAATCCATATGGCATAATCCCGTGCATATGTACGTGTATAGATTAGAGTTATCATGCACTTACGCAAACACACACACACACACACACACACACACACACACACACACACACACATATTATGAATTGGAATTTATGAAATAACAATGCGAATTTTTAAATATATTTTTTATTTTAAAGACATACTGGCTTTCGACTTAAACACGTCCTTCTTTAATATAGATATTATTCATTTTTCTCTCTTTCTAATCTTTTTGTTATAGGCATAGCAGGCTCTTGTATATATATATATATATATATATATATATATATATATATATATATATATATATATATATATATATATATAGTAAGTTATAAAACGTATATGGCGATTAAGCTACACTGAATATTCCGCGTTTCATCCACTCTAGGATTCTTCAGGCTTATGCGCGAATTCTGTGGTTGTTTGTCGTTTGTATATGCGCATCTTCTATTGAAATTTTAGTTAGCCAATCAGCTTTCTAGTATCCACCGCATCCTTCCTATCAGCCAATGAGAATGCATTTATCGGACAAAGGTCTATTTGACCTCTGGTTGACCTGTTCCTTTGTGTGTGCTATATTAAGCCTGGATATTTAGCTTCTTGATCTGTTTTAAATCTAGGTTAGTGTTTTTCTTTTTTTTTATTAATGTTAGTTTATATATAAATATATATGTGTCTACACACATATATGCACATATATATACATATATATACATACATATATGTGTGATCGTGTATGTATATTCATGTTTATTTAATTTATTTATTTGTTTATTTTCTATTGTTTTTGTTAGCTTTAAAACTATTTTGTATCGCTATCCTAGAGTAAATTTTATCTTATGAACACAGTTGTTTACGAAAGCACATTTTTACCTAAATGCGAGCTGTGAATAATTTTCCCTTTAACCAATTTGGTACCCATACATGGGGAGCGGTATATGTATTATTTTTAAAATGTAATTATCCACTGACATCTGTTTCGTCGTCTACGATTCATCAGAGTGGCTGAATCTCGCTATAATAAGCCACTCAGTCATAGACGACGAAACACGTGTCAGTGGATAATTGCATTTTATACATATATATATATATATATATATATATATATATATATATATATATATATATATATTCAAACGAGGTACTGTTTAGTTTACTAATTGAGTTATTCTGTAACCAGATGAAAAAAAAGTTCAATAAACCAAATAAGTTGGCTGGTTGGTTGGTTGGTTGGTTGGTTGGTTGGTTGGTTGGTTGATTGGTTGATTGGTTGGTTGTTTTTGTTTTACGGTATATCAACTCTTTTCAGGTTATTTAATGCCGAATCCAAAGATTTTGAAGAAAATTGTTTTAATAGAATATATTTGTTGTTTTCAAGTCGGTTTCTATTTAACCCATAGTTGGGACTCTAACAAGTACTACCACTCCGGGTCAGAGTGGACCTGAGAGCAATGGCAATTAAAGGGTGGCCCCACACTCCCCAGAGCTTGCAAGCTGGGGCCTCACCACTTGATATAGTTTGACGTCATATCCAGGACCTTAAACTAAATAAGGAATAGAGATTATTATAAGAGTATAAATTCGAACTCTGTAAATTAGGATTTACAAACAATTTATTATATATATATATATATATATATATATATATATATATATATATATATATATATATATATATATATATACTAGCATTTCGGCCCGGCGTTTCCCGGGTGTTTGGAGGTGTATGCTGAGCAAAAAAAAGGTCAATTTTTTAAACTTTGACCCCTATTATGACCCCTTTACATTAATTGTTTTGAGCTCAAATCAAATTATTAAGTTATATCCACGCCCAAGGAACCTATATCAAAAATTTCAAGTGTTTAGACCCAAAATTGTGGGAGGAGTTTGGTAGAGTTCTCAAAGGTCAAATCGTTGAAGTGTGACCCCTTAATAGCCAAATTTCAAACCGAAATCCGATCACATCGATTTTCCCAAATCCCTGTACCCTGTATATTAAATTTAATTTCGAGTCTGTAGACTAAACATTTACAGAGTTATTGCGTAGGGAAATGTACACAGACACAGACACAGACAGACAGACAGACCGACAGACCGACAGACACGTTTACTTTTATAGATATACTAGCATGGATGCCCAGCGTTGCCCGGGTATTTGGAGGTGCGTGTTGAGCAAAAAGAAAAAAAAAGCGGCCAATTTTTTTAAATTTGACCCCTATTATGACCCCTTAACATTTATTGTTTTGGGATCGAATCAAGTTATTAAGTTAGATCCAAGTACAAGGAACCTATATCTAAAATTTCAAGTGTTTGGACTCCAAACTGTCGGAGGAGTTTGGTAGAGTTCTCAAAAGTCAAATCGTTGAACTTTGACCCCTTTAACAGCCAAATTTCTGGCCAAAAACGATCACATCGATTTTCCCAAATCTCCGTACCTCGTATATCAAATTTTGAGTCTGTAGACTAAAAATTGACAGATTTATTGCGGATGGAAATGTACACAGACACACAGACAAACATACAGACACGTTCACTTATATATATATATATATATATATATATATATATATATATATATATATATATATATATATATATATAAAATACGCATCAAGTGCGATTGAAACCAAATCACAACGTACTATTAGGAAAATAAACAAATGTTTTACTTGTTTGAAATTTATCACAAATATATTTCGGAGGTAGACTCCATCTTGACTGTGTTGTTTTGTTTCTTTTTTTTTTTTTTTTTTTCTCTTTCTTCTTTGCCATGTTGTAAATTTTGCCATGTTGTAAATTTGGAGAAAGAAGTCTGTTTGTATAGAGCCGCGCGTTGTATCTGGCGTTTGTATTTTGAAATG